>NC_046988.1:80000-380000 GCF_009769545.1 Cyclopterus lumpus
AAGTAAATATGCACTGAATATTTGCACTAGCAACCCTAGATAGTTTGCATTTATAGTAGTCTCCGTTTATATTCTGCACTATTTAATGTTAATTTCATCTGTATTTTATAATCTGTATATATCGTTATACTCTTTGTTGCACTTCTGGTTAGATGCCAAACTGCATTTCGTTGCTCTGTACTAGTACATGTGCAATGACAATAAAGGTGAATCTAATCTAATCTAAAAGCATGTAGTATAGGATCTATACATATTAGTGACCATGCCCCAGTATACCTAGAAATTACTGTCCAAAGCTTTGTCTGGCACACAGAGATGGCATTTCCCATCATATCTCCTCACTGACAAGGAATTTCAAAAAAAGATGGAGGCTGAGTTAGATTTATTTTTTTGACAAACGACACTAGTAAAACAAACCTTGAATTTTTTGGGGAATCTGCAAAAGCCTATTGTTGAGACAAAACGGTGGAATTCTCCAATTTTGCCATTATTCAAGTTTCATTTCCTCATCAGATCAGCTCTTTTGGCTAAAAGACTGCAAATCCCATAATGCACCACCGGCAGGCCAGTGTAGGCTGCTAATTACTTTAAGTTGGAACACAAACAGCAGGAGTTGAGGAGATTTTGAGAGCTGGAGGATTCTTTCTCAAAACTTGGGTCCGGTCAGGGACAATTGGGAGGCCAGGCACTGAAGCAGACGGACTGGAAAGGGAAGTGAAAAAGTAAAACCTGTATTCTTCCAAATAAAATGAGATAATAATAATAATAATAATAATAATAATAATAATAATAATATGAATAGAGATATGAAGACAACAAATCCCTGGGTATTGGATACCAGGTGGAGGAAGACAAACTCTACATGATGACATCGATTAACTTTTCCAAAAGGAAAAAGAACATTGGCGAGGATCTTCTCAAACAGGGGGTGAGACCTGAGACACCTGGACTGTACGACCCAGTTGGCTTAGTGACACATGCCAAACAGAAAGGGGCAATTCTTGTCAGGAAAGCATTCCAGCAAGGTGGCGGTGGGAAGCTGACCCACGAAACCTGGGATACACCTCTTTCAGAAGGCCGCAGAGAAGAAGCCATTCAGATTTTTGAAGAGTGTGTGCAGCTTGGACAAAATAGATTACAAAAGAGCCTCACACCAGCTGACTGGACAGGTAAACCATGGGGAATCACATTCTCAGACGGAAGTGACAGAACCTATGGAGCTGTGATGTATTTAAAAAGGTGGGAGACAAGTCTAGGAGTTGCACTCCGATTTATTGAATCAAACTGTCAACTAGATGAACCATCTCTCAAACAGTCCTGGGGGCCATTCAAAGAGAAAAGCTATGGTTACCAGACCTTCACAAATAGAGTGGGCGAGATCCAGAAGGCTGGACCAGTGCAAGACTGGTGGTGGATACCCTGCATTGCTGACATCATTACAAGAGGCGGCACTCCAGATGATCTAAAGGAGAGTTCCACATGGCAGAATGGACCAGACTTCTTGAAGTGGCCAGGAAAGGAGTGGCCTAAAAAGTCTGCTGGAGAGGTTGCAGCTCAGGACAGAGAGAGTGTAAACAAACTCCAGAGGAAGTCATTCGGAGCTGTATTGACGAGAGCTCAAGCAAAAATGGGCCAGGAAAAGGAAAACGTGTGTTTAAATTTAAGAGGAAAAAAACTGAGTCAAACCCAAGTCCTCCTCTTCCAAGAAGGAAACCTGCTGGCTGAGAAATCAAAAATCTTGTGGAAGTGAGGAAGTTCAGTAGCTTGTCTAAACTGGTCACGGTCATCGTCTAGGTCCGGCGAGCTGCACATAAGTGTCTGGAGAAGAAGGGCCAGCCCAGAGGTCGGTCAAAGTGGGAGACAATGTCCCTCAAGGAAAAGACCATGGGAGCTGTGCTAACTGTAGAAGAACGTGAAGATGCACTCAGAGACCTCTTTCTCGCAGCTCAAGAAAGTGTAACTTTTACAGACACGACTCTAAGCAGATTGGCAGTGTACAAAGATTTGGACTCTGGACTTCTTGTTTGTGGAGGTAGGATTCAGATGTTTGATGATGACAAGACTGCAGTGCCAGTTTTGCCATATGAAGCATGGATGTCTACATTGTTGGCACAAGAAGCCCATAATGCAAACCATGAGGGAGTGGCGGGGAACCTTCTTGCCCAGCGGGCAAAAACAAGGCAAGGCAGTGTCAACAAATCATGAGTGAACTTCCACCAGAGCGAACAGGCATAGCGGCACCATTTGAATTTCAATTCAATTCAATTTTATATAGCCCATGGGCAGGGCGCATCAGCAGGGCCAAAGCAGGAGGCCAGCCCACCAGGCAGGAGGCATCAGATACAGCCAGATCAGTGCTCAGTGTATCCTAAAACAAATCCCCCAGCAGCCTATAGCAGCATATGTAGGGTCTGGACCAGGGCAAACGTGATTCAGCCCTAACTATAAGCACTATTAAAGAAGAAAGTCTTAAGTCTCCTCTTAAATGAGGTGACTGTCTGCCTCCCGGACTGAAAGTGGAAGCTGGTTCCATAAAAGAGGAGCTTGATAACTGAAGGCTCTGGCTCCCAATTCACAGCCATGGACCTGTTTGGCCCTTATGAAGTGAGGGATGAAGTAAAGAAAAAAGTTAGACGCAAAGTGTGGGGAATTGTATTCTGTTGCATGGCCTCCAGAGCCATACTCACTGATGTGGTGAGTGACCAGTCATCGGAAGGATTCCTGCTGGCTTACCATAGGTTCACTGCACTGAGGGGATACCACAGGAAACTGTGGTCAGACCCTGGCACTAACTTTGTTGGGGCCAAGCCTGCTCTGGAGCAGCTTCAGACATTTTTTGACCAACTGAATAAGTTGGAGCTTGAAGAAAACGCTGCCAATGGGGCAGCTGAGGCAGCTGTCAAGATTGTGAAACGGGCTTTGAGCAACCTTGGTGGAGATAGAGGTTTCACCTGGGGGGAATTCCAAACATTTCTCTTCATGGAAGCCAACCTCGCAAATGAGAGACCCATTGATGCCAGAACTCAAAACAGGGAAGAATGTGTGGAGTATATCACCCCCAATTCTCTGTTGCTAGGACGGGCCAGTCCAAAGGGTGACCCAGGAGACTTCAAGTTTGATGGCTACCCATACAAAAGACTCAAGTATTCAAGGAGAGGTCAGCAGATTCTGGAAGAAATGGTGTCAGTTGGCTTGTCCATATCTGTTTGTAATAAACAAGTGGCACATGAAGGAGAGAAATGTTGCAGTAGGAGATGTGGTATGGCTGGCTGACCAACATGCCCTGAGAGGTCAGTACAAGGTGGCTAGAGTGGTCAGTGTCAATGCCGATAGGAAAGGCATCATAAGGGATTTACATGTGAGAACCTTTCCCAGCTACCCTCTTAACAAAAATCCCTGCGACAATTCTGAATAGGGATATCAGATGCCTAGTCATCCTACTACCCAATGAAGAACAAGCAGAGGCTTGAATGATTGGTGTGACCTTCCTGGGTTTAAAAAACCAGGAGCTCAACTGGGATGTATGTAGATATTGTAGAGTTGTAATGTTTTTTTATATATACTTGCACATGTAAATAGCAAAGTCCATGTTTTAAATTAATACATAAGAAAGATATGATAATCAATAAGGGATATTATGAAGAATATTCTGAAGAAATGTGTTTGGGAAACATGGGAGAAAAGTCACTGTCACTGTATAAGTATGTCACTGAATAAGTATTATTGTAACTGTATGCTGATTGTTTTATAGTTATCATAACTATAAAGATGACTCAGGTATGAATGGAATGTCTTGATCCAAGGAGGCTAGTCAAAGTAGTGGTCTTCCTAAGTGACCGGAAGATAGGCATTTATTTTGAAGGAGCCCATCTTACTGGGAAAGAGAAGAGAGAAGGGAAGTAGCATTGTGGTTTATTGCTTAGAGAAGTCTGCCTCTTTGTACTGATAGGCAAATAGCATGCTGTGTAGTTGAGGTATATGCATGCATACCGAATACGATGGAGAAGCTTTATGCTCAGTGTATGGATTGTACTTAACCTTTCGGAACTCTGTAAGGCATTTGTCCTCTCACGTGAAGGCGGTAGACAGTTAACTATTTTAACAGATTTTGATTCATATAAATCGTTATTATAGACCGTGGACCCAACGACACGTGAGCGCGTCCGACTGGGACCGAAATATATGCTTATGATCCTTATTCTTTTATTAAATACTTTGTATTTTAAATTACTGGTCTCAGGACATCTTTCAAAGTGCAGGAAGCTCAGAATTTCGGTTGAACTAAACAATATGAACAGTAAGGTAAAGTTTTTAAAGATTAAGTGTTACTGTATTTGGTGTCATTCAATTTCATTATTTGTAGCCATAGCATGCATGCATGCATACATACATACATACATATATATATATATATTTCTGAATGATTATCAGTGAACAGGTTCTACCATTACATTACATGTAATGACGCTTTTATCCAAAGTGACTTACAATAAGTGCATTCAACCATCAGTACAAACTCAGAACAATAAGAATCAAGAAAGTAACATTTCTTCAAGAAAGCGCAAACTACAAAAATACCATAAGTAAGTGCCATTGAAGTGCTCAACGGTTACCACATCGTCATCATCATTATCCACAGGCCCGTAGAGATCACCCCCGCACTGCGGGGGGGCCTCGCAGTGACAGGGGGCCTCGCATGGCAATTTTTTTTTTTAATCCAACACTAGCCAGCGCACTCGGCCGTATTGCGGCTAAGTGTCGGCTGACTCGGCTGTGTTCCGGCTCGATGCGGCCAAATGTGAGCCACCTTTGGCACATTTCACTGTTGCCATGTCTGGCCCAGGTGTAGCTGTTACGGACATGGGCAGATTCTGTCTTAGACATGGCAACCGGTTTATCGGCTGCCGAATCTGGGCCGAATAATGTAATAAATAAATAATATTACATTACGTAATAACATTAAGATATCCCTCAAAGTTGTCTCTCTCACATAAAGCTACACAATAAAAAAAAGTATTTTAAACTGGCTTTATAAGTTTTAAATAATAGTTGTAAAGGCAATCGTAACAGGCAACCACTAGGGTCTCCTGCTACGCGGACTGGTGTTATTGTTGGGCCGCGGTGCATTCTGGGAGAACTACGAGGAAATTTGTCTTGAGGAAAAATTAAACGCACATTTAAAAGTGGTGCCCAAAAGCGGCATTCAAAACAGAACATTTCTGAATTAAATGCCAAACTTCCCAAAATTACAAGTCTTTTTCGACCAGCTGGTGAAGGATGCACTCATCTGCCAGAAGAGACGGGTATTGTACTGTTTGCTATAGCTAACATTACCACGTAGCTAACGTTATACTTTGACAGCTGTACTGCTCTGTCTATGTGTTGTGCTTGAAAATACATTAACCTTATTAAACCTATGCTCTCACTATACCCCCTGCCCCCATTATCGGACACGTTTCCTTAATTATCTCCACAACCACATCGTTGTTTAACTTCATTTCACGTTGTCCAACACTGCAACCCTTTTGAGAAGACAACGGCTCTGTACAAAATAATAAAAGTAACCGTTAAGTAAGAAAGGTCATTTTCCAAGCTAAAACTGATCAAAACATATCTCAGAAGCTCCATGTCACAAGAGAAGCTGTCAGGTGTGGCCATCCTTAGCATAGAGAATAAACGTGCGCGCAGTTTAGATGTAAAGAGCGTGGTTAAAGACTTTGCACACAGATTTGATAAAATCATGTGTATTCAAATTCAAACCTGTAGAAAGTAGCCTACCGGTGTATCGACTATATGTAGGCATATTTGTTATGTTGTTGTAACATATGTTCTATTTGAGCTGTTTGATAGGCCCTAGCATATGTTTTGTTTCTGTTGGAATACATTTGTTCTCTGTTTGAGCTGTTTTTTCTGATTGAATAAATTTCCCTCAAAAGAAAAGCTTGGGTCCTGTTCGTTTATCTTTGGATAATGACCGCTGGACAATACATTATCCCTTACATATGGGGGGGGGGGGAGGCTCAGGGTTATTCTGCAGGGGGGCCTCATGTGTTTCCGTTACGGCACTGATTATCCACTATGATACTGTACATTTAAATTATAAAAAAATCACTTTCTTTAATCTTCAAATATTTAGGAGCCATGATCATTTCATTAAGCCTATTCTGATCATTTGTTATATTTATTGGACACATAATTTAACAACAGCAGCTGCAGAGCTCTAAAATAAAGTTGGAGTGCACTCGGGTGTTGACGTGAGAAAGTTTGGAGAGCCTGGTTGTTCAGATGTGCCCGCTGTTGCGGGATTGGGAATAGTTGTGTCAAACTACCGGTCACAGGCCTGCTATCAACTCCCAAACCAGGGTTGAAGCAGAGCTCAATCACCAACACCGGCAGCATGTTTGGTGAACAAACGAAACAAAGCTCAGCCAGCTACTTCAGCTCACACACCTGATTCAGCTCATTCTCCGCCGCGATCCTCAAATTAGGCTCGATCGTCCCTTTCAGAGCCTGGATTATCCGGTTGGGATCCATATGTGATCAATTCCACGGTTCCTTTGGTGTTTTATTATCACACATGTACCGTCGGCTTCCGTCTCTGCCTCACATGCAGCCAAGCGTTACGGATCTGCAGCTGTGGCACAAACACTGTCAAATCTCCGCGTTACTTGTACAAATCCCGGTCACAACATTCAAAATAATAATTCAGAAGATGTGTCTTTAGAACGGCCACAGCGCGTTTATTCTGAAGGCAGACTCCTTTTCCTTTTACTCAGGCTAGCTTGACGGGGAACCGTGGCCTTGCCCCGTTTTAACGACAACCCGCTATCTGTGCACGTAAAGCAACTTCAACAGACGATTTACGGGTTTCCTCCTCTTCTGTCAACACAGAGTGTTCAGCACACAGTGGCTGCCTCCTGGTGTGTCGGCGCTGTTATTGCAGGTGTCCATGGATCGTACCCTGGTCCTGCCTCCTGCCTCCTGCCTCCTGCCTCCTGCCTCCTGCCTCCTGCCTCCTGCCTCCTGCCTCCTGCCTCCTGCCTCCTGCCTCCTGCCTCCTGCCTCCTGCCTCCTGCTGCCTGAAACGAGCTAAGCTGGAGTCTCTTTTCTATTCACATGAACCAGCTCTGACAAAGAAGTTACGTGATCACAAATTCCTGCTAAGGAGAGAATATCGACAGGGAAGTTTTAGAAATTAAATAGACATGAAAATACTTGTATGGATACATACAAAATGTAACAATTACATTGTTTAATAATGCAATATATCTTCAATAAGATCATTGAGTTTGTTGCTTTTATTTCATTCCAGCACATGTTTTTTTCAATTGTCAATATCATCTTCTGTAAATAATTCAGAATGCCACTTTGCATCAGAACGGCTGAGTCTGCACTCACATGAATGTCTCTTTCCATTTTCAGTGTCCACTTTCCAGCTTTTCTAGAACTTTAAACTACAGCCCATGGTCTTCAACAGCAAATTAAGTTGTTCTCATGAAGATGGGCTCACTTGACCTGCCATGACCTCAGTCACATGTACACTCAGGCCCCTTATGTAGACCTGTACAATCGATTGCAATTAAATAGAGCAGCAATAAATTCTAGCTTCACAAAGTTTGATTCATAACATTTTCCGCAGTGCGTCATACACAGTACTGTCGTCATAGTTAAGACTGTGTTGTACTGTAATACATTAGGCTAAATTCAGAGGTGGCTCCATTTCATCCCCCATATAAGGAAGAGCAGGTTATCAGAAAAACCTCTGCTGCTGATGTATGAACATTTACACTAGTATACAGTCCAGTAATGTGCAGTTGAGGTTATAGGTCAAAAACTAGGCCAAGATCCATTACCATGTTGAGCAATGATAGTTTTCCAATTTTGAACTTAGTGATAATTAAAATTTTTGATGATTCATCTTTTAGCTGTGCAGCCCCATCAAAGGAATAACAGGTGAAAGGCCTAAAGTGCTTAGAAAGCTAAGCAAAATGTGATGCAGCTGCATGTCTAACTTAAAAAACAAGATTAAGCACAAAGTCGCTGCTCATTTTTTTATTCAGGCACATCAAGGGACCATCTATCACAACAGTAGTCCAATGAACCAATTTAGCCTCAAGTATTCAACACCATACCCACCACCAAGAACAGTCCTCTCAGCTTCACATTCTGCAAGTTGACTGACTGCATAGCCCAACAAGTGCAATTCTGAGTCAATTATAATCCATTAGATAAATCAGCCAATTCCAGTTCATTAGCCATTTAACATCTGATCAGTCAGCCAAAGCCATTCAGAAAACAAGGCACAAATTCACAACATTACATTAGAGTTCTCACCAAAATCAGTGACCTGTGGGCTGAACCGGTAATATGCTATTGGTTGATGTACAGCAAGACAACATTTTATCAGTTGCATTCATATTACAGTCTCATGGACAACACAATCATGAACAACACATTCATGGAGAATCAAATACATTTTCTTTATGTCAAGAACCACAATACTGAAATGTCAGTTTAATCACATTTAGTAATGAAGACGGGAGCCGTTTGACTAAAGTTCAATCCTGGTACAGCAGAAAGCCAGAGAAAGTACTGTACTTCCAGGTGCTGCCATAGATGGCACCACGATGCAACCGGATCCACACCTGGTCTCCTTGGAAGAGAGGCAGGATGGCATGGTTGCTGGCCGTCTCATGATCTGGGGCTCCATCGTTGGCATATGCAGAGACCATGACTTCTTCGTTGCGCATGAGGTTAATGTAGAGTGGCACGTTGATGGCAAGCTTCAGGATGTGGAAGATGAAGACATAGGTTCCATTGACAGGACAGGTGAAGCGGCCAATGTGGGGGTCGTACATCTCCCCTAGGTTGCTGTGCAGCTGGTCAAACACGATGGGCTGGTCCAGGTTTCCGGGGGCGAAGTTGGCAGTACGAGAGGCGTTGAAGGCCACTCTAAGCGGCTGGGAGAGCGGGTAGAGTTGCATGGGAAGCAGGGTGTGATGGTGGCCATGGGGAGTCAGAGGGACCTCCACAGTGGAGACCGACAGGGAATCCCCATGACCCGAGTCCACAATTGTTAAAGCTGCCTCTCGGTCTGGTGTGCTCACCTGTGAAGAGTCACTCCAGGCTGCTGCAGTGTCAAAGAAAGAAAAGCATGTTCATAATAACAATGTCGTTGACTAAACTTGCTTTTTTTAAAGTCTGCGTGTACCTATGTGTCTGTGTGTAACTATGTGTACCAAGGTGGACAACGGTAAGATTCAGAGTGAACAAAAGGAATCTTATTCAGCTGCCAAACAACATAACCTCACCCAAGACCTTTTAGAGGGAGTGGTCTTGATCCAGTTTGTTTTATTCTGGAATGGTTCAAACGTAGAAACATGACTCCTTGATCTGAACCTACTTCTAAATTCAGTCTGCACCATCAAATACACAAACATAACCAATGTTGTACATCACTGCACACCTTTTCAGAAATACTTGTCCTTTAACCATAAAATTTCTTCCAAAATCTTCTCAGGAACCCTATTTATGCTTCTCATCTTATGAGGATCATGAGGAGCACATCAGACAGTCTCCTTAAGTATATCATTCACAATTGGATGAGTTGATGCAAAATAACATTTACCATAATTAATAGGTTAAGCTTAGTTGAGTAATTTAAATGTGGGGTTTGAACCTTCTGTTGCCCTTTCTCCAATAGACTGATTCCTTGAGATGTATTCCACATCTCTAAAGACATTCATTTTCCATTTATAACAAATTCAATTCATGCTCAGAAATAGTCAGCTCAAGCCTCAATTAGGCCTATAATTTGGTAATGTCCTTAAGGACCTAAACAGAAATATGAATGCACATTAATGCTAGTTAATTATTGTATGTTGTTATATATACACACACACACGTTTAATCTAGCCCAGTATAACAAATTCACTTTTGTTAACCCTTCCCAAATAGACTCCAAACTGTTCATGCAATGTTTGCATTTGTTTTGTAGTCATATCAAATTAATCTACTGTTACTGACTTACTAAATTTAGTGTGCCTTCATGCATTAATTTTGCAAGCTCTAGGTATTACAGAATCAAGTCAACTTTACTTAACACATCAATTTCCCGTCACACCGTGGACCTGGTCTGCTCCACAGGACTCACCATCAATCACCTCTCTGGCTCTGACCTTGCCAGCTCCGACCACCTAGCAATCATAGACATCCTGATCCCAGAACCCAAACAGACCCTCCGTAATATCAAGTCCATCTGCCCCTCATCCCTGTCAGCTTGTCTCATTGAAAAACTCTCCACCCTCCAGCAATTGTTTAGCCCCTCCCCCAAATACCGGTCAACCTCGACCATCACACTGTCCTTCTGCCTTGATCAGCTTGCCCCTCTCAAAACCAGAACCGAATTTCACCCACACTGCAGCACGCCTGAACTCTGCCTCATGAACTCCCAGAAACGAAGACTAGAGCAACTAACAAAACCGGACTCGAGTACACACCACGGCTTACAAGAAATTCATGCAGCATGGCTCTCAATTCTGCACGCTTCACCTACTACTTTGGCATCATCCACTTCAGTTCCACCAACCCCAAGGTCCTCTTCTCCACAGAAAATAACCTTCTCAAACCTCTGGACAATCGCTCACATGCCTCCACTGCTGAGAAATGTAACTCCTTTCCATCTTTCTACAAAACCAAAATTGAGAACATCTACAATCAACTGGCCACTCCCAGGCCCACCAGCCCTGTCCCTGGATCTGCAAATCCCCCACTAACCGACCAGTCAATCTCCCACTTGTCCCTAATCCCCTTCTCAGATTTTAATAAATCCATATCTGGCATGAAGACTCCAACCTGCGACCTGGACCCCATCCCTTTAGTCATGGCCTGTCTCCTTGCCCACCACCTGCTCCTCCTCTGTCATCAACTCCTCCCTGTCTACTGGCTCGGCCCCCCTTGCTCTCAAACTCACCTCAGTCACACCGATCCTCAAAAAAGCTGGCCTGGACCCTTACATCCTCAACTACCCTTTTCTGTCTGGAATACTTGAACGCACCGTTGCCAACCAACTCAAAACCCACCTGGACTCTAACCAATTGTATGAACCATTTCAATCCGGATTCAGATCTCACCACAGCAAAGAAACCACCATCATCAAAAAGTCACAAATGACCTCTTCTCCTCTGATGATCACTTTCTCAACATCCTAATCCTACTAGACCTCAGTGTAGCCTTTATCACCATCAACCACTTCATCCTCCTCTCCCATCTGGAGTCCTCCCTTCACATTACTGGCACAGCCCTACCCTGGCTAAAGTCATACCTCTCTGACCACCAACAGTTCATTATCATCAATAAATCCAAGTCTGACAGAGCACCAGTCCCTCAAGGTGATCCCCAAGTTTCAGTATTCGGCCCCCTCTTCATCCTTTATTTGCTCCCCCCTTGGCAACATCTTACGCCCCCACTTCCACGACACAGCTTAACACACAACCTTGGCATCATCTTTGAACCAACCACCTCCTTTGAACGCCAAGTCAAGCACAAAAAAAACACCTTCTTTCATCTTAAAAAAACGTGTTCCTCATCACCTACAAAGCCCTTCACAACCATGAACTCCTTCATACCTTTCTGACCTCCTGCACCGACGCGCTTCCACCCGCAACCTCAGATCTGCAGACGCCAACCTCCTTACCCCCCCTACTCTGTCCAAGCATCGGACCTGGGGGGACAGGGCCTTCTCCATTGCTGCCCCCTCCCTCTGGAACTCTACCCCATCACCTCAGACATTCTCCACTCGCCACTTTAAAAATGGCATTTAAAACCCATTTATTTAAATCTGCTTTTAGCCTGTGATACTATTTTTTTATATATTTTTTCTCACTATCGGCATCCTTCTTGTTTTTTTGTTGGTTCTATCGTTTGTTTTTACCATGTAAAGTGCCTGGAGTACCTTTTAAGGTGCTATACAAATGAAATCATCATCATCATTATCAGACCAATACAGTACAGATATGAGTAATATAGCTATTGCAACAATATCAAAACAATTATAATCCCCATCACTTCCAACAAGCATCCTTTAGTGATAAACTAAAGCAGGTGTCCGATACAAAAGATCTTCCCTGAGGGAGGGAGAGACACGCACACACCTCTAATATATACACATACCACTCGAGTTATGCCTTCCTCCTCCGCGTCTGTAGCCGTGTTGATATCCAGAGTCCTGAAAAACAAAATATATATATAGAATTTCAAAACAAAGACAAAGCAGCAAGAATGCACAATATGTATATCACAAGGCAAGCATTGTGCTTATGTTTGTTTTGAGAGCCAATTATTGATGGTTTTTGGTTGTCTGTAACATGCCAAGCTACATGACACTCGTTCGAGGTAGACCGATTTTTGAAAGGCGAATATTGAGCCTGAATACCGATAGTCTCAGCTCTTGGGCATTTCTTCTCCGATTAAGCTCGGACACTATTGAAAAGATCAGTCATGTTTGTTGGTTTCTGTCATTGGGTGTGTTTGACAAGTTAAAGACATATGAGTCCCAATTGTTTTTTGACTGTGGAAGCCAATTAAATATCTCAGTTAGGTACCCTGTAAAATAATTGGACAAACTGATGAACATATGCATTTGTTCCAGTTGTAATCATTTGTAGATCCTAATACATACTGAAAGACGCGCAAGAGTGAAGACAAGGAGCAAAAAAAGGGTCACCATCTTTTTTTCTTAGCTTATCTTCAAGGTAGCTTTAGACATGTTCTTGGGTGTGATCCATTGCAGGTTGAAACAAATGGGACAGTCTGTATTGCAGTCTTTGTGACTTCACGTCTCATAGGGTCCATTGGACCTGGCGGTGTCTGATGCCTGGTGAGCCGGTCTCGCGTTGGCCCTTCTGATCGCCCCCCTCCTCTCTACCTCCTTCTGTTTCATGGATTGGAGTTCCATTCATACATTGTCATATTCATGTAATGTGTTTATGTAACTTTGTAAATGCTGTTCATTCTGTACACATGACATCTATTGCTTCTGTCCATCCGGGGAGAGGGATCCTCCTCTGTTGCTCTCCTGAAGGTTTCTTCCCTTTTTTCCCTGTCAAAGGTTATTTTTGGGGAGTTTTTCCTGATCCAATGTGAGGTCCTGGGATAGGGATGTTGTGTGTACAGATTGTAAAGCCCTCTGAGGATAATTTATAATTTGTGATATTGGGCTATACAAAAAAAAAACTGAATTGAATATAACAAAAGCAGTCTACTGAAGGAGACAATTTGATTTAACACTACTTGTTATTATTAACCCATTAATTTCACTGATGGCAGGGGCTAAGGTAACATCTGCCCATCAGGAGTAATAACATTCACACACACACACAGTAGAAACAGTCTGTGGTGGAGGATCTGGGGGTTAATTTCCTCTTGCCCAAGGACAGTCATGGAACCGGGGATTGAACCACCGATCCCTGCTCTACCAGTGACCCATATACATCCCCCTAGTCATAGGACTGCCTGTCAGAGCCAATAAGACCACTACATAGCAAATTCACTTACTCTAGCAGCATAGAGGAGAGGGCCAGAGTCCCTGAGAGCCGTCTGGGGGGTGTAGGATCCTCCTAAGGAGTAGAAATCAGCGATGAGCTTCAGATCTACCTAGTGACAATACCAGCTCCAGAAAGGATACCTAGCAAATGTAGAGGCAAGAAATGCAGGGGTGGTGAACTCCAAAAGAGGTAACAGAAAGCTGAGGATAGATACCTCGATGCCAACCAGAAGAGTGAAAGGGTTGTGCCAGTCCCTTGCATCTTGAGTGTCATACCTCTCACAGATGCTCTGGTGTAGTACGACTCGCTGGGACGACATCCACCTGACTGGCCAGGGGACAGGAAGATCGGTCCACCGTTACCCACCGTATAGTCAGACTGATACACTAAAACGACGAAGCAGAACATCAGGTTGAGACAATAGGCCATTCAGTCCATGCAGGTTGACATTTCTGGAACAATTCGATTGATCAACTTACTCAGCTGTGGTTCGTCTTCTGAGGGAGCAAACTCAGGTGGCGTTTGGGTACTGGCAATGCTATACCTGGGCTTATCAAAAACGTCAGAGTCTGGTTTGTAGTTCAATTCCCCATTCTGAGGTAAGGAGGCAGTCACCTTGAAGACCTACAGTGAGAAGAACATGTTAATCAAAGAAACTTGCAACTTCCAAGGCCCCGTTCACATTATTAGACAGCCTATTGTTCACATCTTGCATTAGAATGCATCTTGAGTGACCACATGCCATTTGGTTATGCTTCTGTGTACACCTTTTATTTCTTAGTGGGTTAAGAACAAATGATCTACTACTGCATCTACTATAGTGGATATTTCCTCTCAGATATGGCATTTAAACATTCGTCTTTAATCAGCACAGAGCAAGACACCTCAGAAACATGGGAAAGACACTTTGTTGTTAGCCCCTCCCATCAGTGAATGAATGGGTGAATGACGACATGTACTGTGTTAAAGCGCTTCGAGTGGTCAGAAGACTGTACTTGTATAGTGCTTTTCTATTCAGTGGCGAGCACAATTTATACTTGTGTCTTTGGCAGATTGATGGCTAACCATAAAAAGAAAATACAGAAATGTAAATGCAACAAAGCAGTAATGGAAAATTAAATTTGGGGTGGAGAACACACATCAAATGTTGCAATGCTGTTAGCTCTGTTATCGTTCCCATCTTTAAATGTCCCTCCCCTCTGCATTAATCCTCTTGGACATTTTGGGATTATTTGTCGATCTTTTCAAATTTAATTTTTTAAACGCTAATATGGAAACACTGTTTTCGTAGGATGGAGTTCTTTCGCGGGTCACAATATTGACATGCATCGTGGGAGATTTAGTCTTTGGTCACTGTAAAGCAGCATAGACTTTAATTTTAAGACAATCATATGCCTTTCAAGCTGTGGCGGGCCACATAAAATGACATGGCGGGACGAATCTGCCTGTAAATGGCACAAACCACCCTAAAACAGAATTATATTTTAAATGGTTGACTTCCTGTTGGGTTATGGTATACCTTCATACCATAATTACAAAATGAATATGGTCCGTCTATCGAATTCCATACCTCTCTGTAAAATTTAAGGGGTGATAACGGCAACTTTGAAAAGTTGTCGTGGCACTATCAAGCCCTTTTACCCTTTAGTCAACTTTTTCACAAGTTTTGATGCCCGTGCAAAGTTTAACAAGTTTCTTAACTAAAACCCCTTAGAAATTAGTTTAATTTTTGGTGAGAATAATAAACAAATTACAACAGGGCCTTGCCGACCCCGGGTTGGTGCTCTGGCCTCAATAAAGCCTTCGGTTTCCTCGTCAACCACTAGTTAGTGCTTGGCCTGGATGAGTATACTTTCGCTAAGACTTACTGGCTGGATGTTCTGAAAATGGGCAGATGTCAGAGTTCGCCTGTTGGGGGGTGTAGAGAAAGTTTGTCCCTGAGGGGAGGTGGCGGTGCAAGATGCCACCCCATTACAGGGTGCCTGCTTCCTTGACTCAGTTAATGGGATCTGTGGAACACCATGAAAAGGTCAAAGTTACAATAAAAGCATTTTACTACCACATAGGGAAAAAAAGGCTACAAGATGCAACACACTTACATGAGGTAGGTTTGAGGAAAGCGTCAGGTCACAGATCTCCAGGCACCGATCCTCATTTGTCAGACTGGTTTTGCGCTCCAGAAGCCTGGTAGGCAGTGGGGTGGACTAAGTGGGGGAAGAGGACGAGGTGATGACAAGTCCAAGTAATTTCAATTTTTGATCACAACAGACTTATCACAGATAAGATATGACATCTTACATGCATTGATTTGGGCAGGATAGCAACTGGGCTTCTCAAGTCCGTGTGATCTGGTTAGTTGGAAGTTTAAAAATAAATGAAAAAAAACGAAGAAATCACATAACATTTTTATATTAATTTCATTTATCAACAGCATTTGCTGTCCATACCCAGAGGACGTTTCTTGTAAATAAAATGTGTTCACATCCAGACTGAACAGCCACGCTTTCAGCACCATGAGGCCAGCAGTGCATTGAGCTAAACCAGTGGTTCTCAAACTGTGGGGCGCACCCCTCAAGGCGCCGAGGTATTACAGGCGGGGCGCGGGGGGCAGTGCGGAGAACTTTACATATTACAAAAGTACGCGTAAATGTTTACGTTACGGTGATCGCGACTTCCAAGATCCTTTGCGACTCCCGTGTAGCTTAGCTAAATGAAGAGCTCGTTAGGCTTCTGAGCAGTTACCTGACAGAACACGGGCTGAAATGGGAGAGTTGTGTGAGTTTCTGCACAGACCACAGCAGGGAAAGGGAAGGGCTTGCAGGCGCTGATCAAGAGTCTCTCCAAATGTGCAATGGACACACTGTCATTCACAGAGAGGCGCTAGCAGTCAGACAGATGTGCAGTCAGAAAAACAAGACCCCTGAAAGCACGACTGTTTTCTGAACTCTGAGGAGACGGAGCTTTCAGCTGTTTCACAGCGAAGCTCGGTGGCTCTCACGAGGAAAAGGGTTGTCGCGAGTCTTTGAGCTCAGAGACATTAAACATCCGTCATATGCATGACATGTCATACAGAACAGTACAATATAATTGAAATTGTACAAATTATTCTGCAAAGAGGTGGACTCGGTTTATCATTTATTTTTGTAACGTTACACATGCATATACTTTTTGGAGTCAAATTTATTAATTCAATTATTAATTTGCAGGCAAGTTTTCTGATGAAATTGGCCTCTCAGTGACATATTTGGAAAGCTTAATGAATTCAATCTTCATCTTCGAGGCAGATAGCAGCACCTTCCTCAGGAAGCTGGAGATGTGGGACAGGCGACTCGATCAAGGGAATATTGAGTGGATTTGAACTAATACTCGATGGCTCACACATCTGCATTAAGTTTGTTTTGCACCGGTTGCACGTTTGTTTTGAAAAGATATTTAGGGTAAAACTTTATTGCCAAATATTTGAACTTGTTTTATTTAGTTTTTCACAGGTTGCACTTTATTGTTATTATCTTGTAAATATTTTTTGCATAACTTTATTTGTATTGTTCTAACAAAGTGATTGCGCTTTTTATTTGTTTTTGTCTGATGGAGCAATCTAGTTTAATTAAAAGTGATTGCAATTTTCTTCTGCATGTCTAGCTTGTTGGAAACTTGACACTGAAATTACCGAAAGTGTGTTCCAACACACTGGCCAGGGTGCGCCAAGTAACCCCAAGAGCCAGACTGAACTTTTGACTTACGCGATATATGCCCACATTCTTCCTCAGCTGATAAGTTTAGGGTTATTTTTCTCAACCACTTTTATTATTTCCATCGCCATTAAGTGTAAACTCCATCAACTAATGTGATATGGTTTCACGCTGCATTACAATTTGAGAGTACACCCGAGTTGCGATCATAACTACAAAGCTTGTTGACTTGTTCCAAGTTACCCAGAGGCAATGGAGACCCAGACGGCAGTCTCTTCAGTCCTTGATGGTCGTTAGTAAGGGCAATATCACCATCCAGAAGAGAATCCTAAACCAAGACAGGATAATATCAAAACCTTCAATACTAGCAAGGGTGAGTAAATATTCAAACCATAGTTTCATCTTGTGGCGGTTAATAAGAACATGGGTATGCAAACAGTCAAACTCCACCTGCATAAAACTGAAGGAGCCATGGATCTTTGTCATGAAGTCCTCGAGGTGCTGCTTCCTCAGTACAGGGTCTTTGGGTAAGGCATATGGAGAGCTGAAAACTTCCACAGGCATACCCAAGTGAACAGCCTGTGAGAAAGAAGATCATTTGCAAATTGTTTACATTAGAGATGTCTGTACATTTTACACAAACAGTTTTGTACTCACCGATTTGGCAAGTTGCTTGCTTTTGGCCCCAGTTTCTTTTCTCTGGGGAAAACACATTAATTATTGTGTGCACAATAACATTCTGCACAATGGCATGCCAAATCACAATGCTCTTCATTTTGTGCCACTGATTTGATTGGTAGACAACCCTGTCAATATTGAATCGTGTAAATTGGTATAGCATTCATGGTGCTGCACTCAAAAATTCAGGTTCAGGAAAAACTCATTTAACGTCAACAGTTAAGAGAAAATAGTGATAACTACTCCTATAACAGAGGGTTTGATGACCTCACCTTATTGTAGTCAATATGTTGTTTCTTGGTGTTGACTGTGACCTTGGGCATAAAAGTGTCAGCTCCTCTCCATGGTTTGTGGACTGCAGCTTGGAGTGAGCCAGGTCCATCTGAAAACTCCATGTCCCAGTAGTCCGGAGGCTCCCGCTCCCTTGTTTGGAAGTCCGCCTTCCAGTTCTCAGTAGGAGCAGTCTCCGTTTCACTCTGGTACAGTCCATTAAAAAACTGCCATATCACCAACAGAGCATCAGTTGACCCTGGGGTTTACTTACGGTTAAAACGTACTGCACTGCAAAACAGCTTTAAGTCTTACCTCCTTAGGAACTTCCTTTGGTTTTGACGCGGCTGAGAGGATCAAAAGTAAATAAATAGAAAGACAGTCAAAATCAGACAAGGTAATAGGTATAGAGTAGTTTAAAAAATATCTTAAACTTCATAATCAAGGTTTAAAAAAAAAAAAAAAATGATCTGATCCCTTAACCCCACCAGTGAGCAGACACAAATGTCAGAAAGATCATCTTACTGCTGTGGCTGTTTGACCTCAGTAACACCTCTTGAGACTTGTTGGGTGGACGTGGGAGACAACTGAAGTACTTGCAGTTCAACAGCCTGGTGAACTCTTCTTTGAAAAACTTAACTGAAAAGATAAGTCAATTAAAAAGGGAACGTCAGAGGACCATAAAGGAAAACAAGTTATTACAAGTTGGTTTTCATTTCTGTAGCTTGAGCCATCAGTTATAATAATCATAATAGGAAATACTGTTAAATGCTGATACGTTTTAGCAGTCAGGTTGTAAACAATAAACTTCTATCCAATCTACTTTCTTTGGTCTGTAAACCAACAATTTAACAGTTCATCTTTGTTCTCCTCAGCTCACAATCACATCCCCTTCCAAACCCAGTTGGCCAACCATTTGGCTTGTTTGTAAATGCCATGACACTCTGAAAGCTCCTGAAATCTCATTCAATTTAGCAGGTACAGTGTTTTCATAACAAATGGGTTGCATTCTCTAACCTCCGGCTAAGTTTGAATAAATCCCAGCATACATACACACACACACACACACACACACATTCTGGTCTAAAACTTGTCATTTTATTTTTTTTAGTAGGTGTTCCTGTGACAATTTCGAATGTTTCTTCTTGGAAATGTGTTCAGGCCTTGACTGGCATCATGCATGATTATTTTTGGAAGGATTGGTTTAGTTAAAGCAACAGCATAACAAAACACAGAAAGTGGGCATTTATTTGAGTCCTTATAACGACAAGTGAGACTGGGTGAAAACCCAGTTTTTCTGAATAATCATCTTCAAGGCCTTCAGATCAACCTGGAAAGTAGATTGAAGTAGATCGGATGTTTTTTGTGGGAGATAACCTTAAATTTATAATTGCGAAAAACGGCCAAATTCGGCAATTTATTGTAGCGTGTTCAAATCGTACAAGATTTTTTTTTGCATGTTAGGCATGCAATGTGCACATATGTAAAATTATTTTGAGTGATTAGTCCCAATAGTGTTGACGCTATGAGCAATTAAAAACAAGACACACCCCTAAAAAAAAGTTGTATACTTAAACATACATTTGTCAAATGCAAGAATATACACAATAAGTTACACTAGTGATGCTTGAGACAGCTCCTAGCTGAAGTCTCTCCCAGCACCGCTCACTACTACACACATACAAGAGCGGCTGGGCACTGGCTCATACTAAAGCTGGATTTACACAAGAAAAGTTTAAAATACACAGCGACCATCAACAGTTGGTTACTCACTATGCAGATGATCTGACAGTAAGCATACACAACAGCTATTGTTAAATTAAATAAAGACATTATCCTACATTAAATGAAGGCTTAATTTAATGTCTCAAGTAGCAATGACAAGGCCATCAGTTTCTTTATTGTTGAACAGTAGCCTATATGCTATCCGTCAATTGAACAATATCTGAACTCAACGATTTTATTCCAAGAACAGCAAAGTCAAGTCAGCAAAAATGTGTTTTGCAATGTCATGTGATGTTGGAAGACCTTGGTTCTGGAAATGAGCTGTAAGAAATGTACTTTACTAGTGCCTGGAAAAGTGCTTACCTGACTTAAACGCAGCTTCAGAAATCTGTTTAGGGCATGCCATAGGGATATTGTTAAGGAGAAATGTCCATCATTTAAGGAAATTAATTGGCAGAAAAGATAAGTTTTAAAATCGGTGAATAACCACCTGAAATGTAATCGTTGAGCTTAGAAAAAGATATGAGTCTACATGGGCAGCGTGTCCTCCGGAGTCATCTTGCGCCACCATGTTTCTAAAGCAGCCAAACTGAACACTGGCGAGCGCCTTTTACGTCATTTAAAAAGGTAGGGATGCGTGCCGAAACACGGTATTAAATGGGCACCGGTTCTAAACTATTAAAGACCTTAGTATTGATAATCCCCAATGCAACTGGTGTTTAAAATGTTTTGGCGTAATGTATTACCGGAGAGAGAGAGAGACATTTTTGTAGAGTCTGTATTTGGTTCTGAAGTGCTTTCTCATTTCAGGACCAAATACAGACTCTACATCAAGGTCAATGTCACCGCTTGAGCATGTATTGAAAAATGTCCCAATATTAACTTATTCCAATATCCTCTTTTACCACTACCCTGAATGCCAGAGCAGTTATCCCAGGATAATTACACAGATTGCCATATATCTTTTAAAAACAGCAGTGAGCAGCAGTAACAAAATTGTAATTGACCTGTAATATCAAAATGACATTAGAGTGTCATTTTGATATACTAGTTATATTCAAAATGACTCAAGGGCTCAGCAAACAAAGTGCAGATATATGCTTTTATACTCACATGTGGCTCCAGCCACTGGCTCGTCTTTCCCCTCAAGCAGGTCCAAATAGGCCAGAGCCGCTTGCTCCATCTGCTCCTCTAAACTTTAACACAGTGAAGATAGAGAGGACAGGTCATCAATGAGCCAAGAACCCATGTGACAAGAAGCGCTGAGCTCCAATGTGGACATTTGCTGTGGAGGCTCTCTTTATACCATTAAACTTGTGCTAGGGGCACCGCAGTTTTTTTTTTTAGCCCATAAAACCCCATTTGAATGTGCTCAGTTGTAAAGGACTTGGAGTTTACATAATGTGCAAAAACACTACTACATATAATATTGTGGCTCAGAAGGTAGAGTGGGTCACCCCTCAATCAGATTTGTGGCTTGGATCCCCGGCTCTTCTAATCCATGTCTCCTTGAGCAAGACCCTTTGCTCCGTGCCATTGGGGTGTGGCTGAATGGCGTGTGCTTTTGAGTAGTCAGAAGACTAGAAAAGGCACTATACAAGGACATTTAACTTTCCCTTACATTATTATTGTGTTGCCATTATATTATATTATATCTCATGTTTCACTGTCTGTTTTCTTTTGTGGTTTTACAACGTATTCTGAAAGACCCTTTCATTTATCTTTTGATTGTACAATTGTCTCACTAGCCCATTTACACTTTATGCATCATATCTTGACCTCTCAATAGAGAGCTCTATCATCCACAGGTGTTCATACAACCAATAATCATTAGGACTGGACAGAAAGCACAGCAGTGTGCCCACAGATCTAACCTTGGTGGTCAGGGACAATATAGAAGCTGCGATTGTATTGAACTACCAGGGTTCGAGACTGTGCCCCAGAGAACACTGGACACCCTCTTAAAGTTCTGTTCCAGTGTATCGTTTACCCAATCACCTCTCTTGTATGATCGAAAAGAAAGAAAAAAAGAGTTTACACCGTCATCATTGCAGCCGCTAGTTCTTTGTGTAGATAAGCTGCCAATCACCTCAGTCCGTTATCCCTCTTGAACCCCAGTAGGGCAGCAAGCTGATTCAGGCAATGCAGCTTTTGGGCTGCAATGTGTGGCGCCTGGTTGTGTCCAGCCAGCAGGTCTCTTTTAACGTGCTCCTGCTGCATGCAGAGGAGGAGGTGCTGGATCTGCAGCACAGTACTCAGTTGCCGCCTCTCGGTCTCCTCCTTCACCACTTGCTCCTTTCTCATTGCCTTCTTCTGGGCTCTCAGCAACTGCAGGATGAATCAATGTTTTTATGAATTAAAACAAAAACAATCACAAAAAAAACAATACATTCATCATTTTTTAATTAAAAAGCACTTGTGTATCACTTTTCAAATGGAATAGCTTAATATGTAAGAGAATGCGATGATTAGCTTTCCTCCCTGACATCTGACAAGTACTTGCGTCTATGCATCATCTCTGAAGCTAGAGCCTGGTGTCCATTAGCTTTGCACAAAGAGTAGAAGAATGGGAGAAGAGGATAGCGGAGCTCAATACACTAAAGCTCACCAGTTTTTGTGTTTCAACTAGTCAGTAATCAAATTCTAAAGGTTCTTTGTTATTGTAATTTCTAAGTTTTTTTAATGGGGCATTAAAATGCTACAGAAATAAGATTTGATTTTTATTAAAACAAAACTTGTCATTACTTTTATGCATTTAAAGCTGCTTAGAGCTAGTGTAAACAGGTCATAATTGACATATCTATTTATGTTCTTCTTCGACGGTTTATTAAAGTTCAATCAAAACTTCTTTCTAAGATTACATATAATAATAATAATAATAATACGTTAGTTTACCTTCGCTCAATACTAATTTTCCCTGAGCAGAGCCTGAATGCATCATAATGTAACCGAAAGAAGTCTTCGCTCGTTTGCCGTTAGAGGTGCTAATGTTAAACTAGCTCTCCTGGGTTGTTTACCGTGTAACTTTATCAGAGATCGGTGTCTAGAAAAGCATAAGTGATGTCCTAATCGCATATTTTACTGAATATTGGCGGATAAAGATCATAAGTAAATTTATTCCACACTGTGCTGGTTAACATTAAACTGTCAAATTAATCCAGGGTTCACATGTGTGCGGTACGGATCAACAGTGGTCCGTTACACCACTAGTTTAAACTATCCAAAATATTATTTCACTAAAATTAAGCCGTTTTATTATAGCCCCACATGTGGCACTACACCACTATCAAAACAAACAAGTAGTCATCCAATTAAGCTGGTATTAAATAATGTAATCATTTTCAAAAAAGCCCAACCATTAACCAAGTTTGAATCTGCCAATGTTCAAGCTCATATACATTTAAAAGCCTTTGATAGTTTTTTTGGCTGCTTAGCCAGATAGTTTCACAGACATAAAGCTAAAAATCTCAACTCTGAATGCTTCAGAAGTCCTGGTTCATTAAGGCATCAATTGACATAATATACTAATGAGAAAACTTACAGGATTTTAAACACCTGCTAGCTAAATTTGGATGCAAATAAAAAAAAAAAGTATTTGAATCCAAACAAAATGTTACCTTTTTACCCAGCCGTACAATCACAGTAGAGGACGGGTTCTTTTCACGCATGTCTGAAAGTTTGCTGTCAAATTTAAGGGCCAATCAGTTCTGATGTTGCGACAGCCAGGTGTTTCCCATCATGCACTGGGCTAAGCAGTCGGTCAAGAGCTACTGCTGCACCTGGCTTCCCTATAGAGAGTAGCTGGCTCTACATTGGGACCATTTTTTTACTTAAGCAGATATTTCATATATTAGCAATCAAAGCATCTCTGCTGAAATTGATTTACAAACAACTCTGCGCTTCATTGCACTTCTGCATTTAACAATAAACAAATAATTCATTAGTTTTAAAAACTGTCATGTTATTTTATAAGTAACTATATACTTATATAGATCACTAAATGAGGATACATTAAGTCTTATATTTAAACAAAAAAGTAGAGTGCTTTCTCAAAATATCCAGGATTTGAAAGCTTAAACTTTAATAAATGTTTTATGGAAAAGGAAATGTTCCCAGTGATTCCAGGAGGGTTACATCAACTTTGTTATTCAGGTGTTGTCCCTAATCTGTGCAATTAAGTTGACAGGTAATGGACACTTTTCATTTTTAACCCATAATGTCAATGGTATGACTAGCATGCTAAAAACATATTTGAATTAGAATCACAAAATTGTAAATAATGTACCCAACATAGTTGTTGATGAATTAATATTCTTCCTGACACTGCGCAATTACAGATCTAATTTTAAAAAGGAGGATACTAATGAGAATCTATTTTAAGTTGCATCCCGCTATGCCTTTAGTGGCATGTACAATTCCTTCAGCAGCAGAGGCTCCAACTATACTTGATACGTCATTACAGCCCAACGAAAGTAAGAGTCCTATTGCCACAGACTTACATCCTGAGTCAAGACATCCAGGCTTTTGTGGAGCTCCCGTGCAAATGCCAGATGATGCAGCACCTCCTCGTACTTTTCTACAGCCTCCTGGAAACAAAGACAAACGGGCAAAAACCCGAAGCACGAACACATACACAATATCCTATTTTTTGTTGCCAATAAATAGGCTTGTCTTACCATCTGATCCTTGTTAAGTTCCTCACCCCAGTTCAGCCTCTTCTTGTAGTCTTTAAGTCTCAGCTGTGGGTACAGAGGTCAATAAAAACTAAAATATGAGTATGCCTCCACCTATGCTTTTTAAAACCATTAACTGTCATTTACTCTGACCAAGAACCATCCTACCTTCTTTTTCTCCAAATTACGGACTTTGTGTTTGAGGCAGATGAGCCCATCTTCTATATAGGAGTCATAGCCATAGTAGACAGTGGAGGTCTCTAGGCTGAGCTGCAGGGCAAGGAGACCACTGGGTGAGCACACAGTCGGGTGATCAGCCACCAGCAGGTGCTCCTGTCTTTCCTGCCCCTCTTCTGTGCACTCAGGTGGAGGGGTGACACTTAGACTCTGGGAAGGACAAAGCTGCACCATGCTGATCACCACACTGGAAGGAAAGGGACGCATTTTGGTTAAATGTTTTTTAAAAGGGTAGAGAAAAATACAATTAAACAGAGAAAAGATTCTGCTGGTAGCAAGCAGTGTGTTTCATTAGATTCAGCGCAGTTCGGGCCACTGCCAACCCGACACTTCATTAATAGCAGCCACCGAACAGAATGCTTTTTGTGGATGAACATGATTAAGCAGAAGCAGACATGTAAAGACGAACATCAATAATTCAAGCTTTGAATGCTACAATCAAGTCTAGATGTAATGCAGTAGTTTGGAAATATATTTTGACAAAGCTAAATACTTGTTCACGGTATTATAATGGTTACTTATTTTAATTATTTCAGGTTCAATCACCAAACACGCATGTCATTAAACAAGCGGCACGCCGAAAGAGCACAGCTGCCTCACCTCGTGTCTGAGTCGTGTTTGTTGAAGCCTCTCTGGCAATGCGCTGGGCATCCGAACGTCTGGACGCTGCTCGAGCCTTTTCCAACCGTGATGTTTAAATCGCAGAGGGCCCGCATGTTTCAGCCCATGCCTTTTTATATAGCATGCTGGTGTTTCGGTTAAACAGGCGACCCTGTTAACCGGCGACTTTCAGCCGAACACGCCTGTTGTTGTCAGACGCGTTCGGCTGAAGGTCGCCAGTTAACAGGGTCGCCTGTTAAACCGAAACACCGGCTACAGACTTGCTCTCCCGACAACATCCGGTTGTGGCACTTGACTTCTGCACGAACACTTGACCCTACACTAAAATAAACAAATCGTTATCGCATCATTATAATGTTCCAACAGTGATTTAATCATTGTGGGGTGGAAAAGCGAACTTAATGTGATATCTATAACATGAATTAGGTTGGGTGTAGTTTGATTTTATTCAACAAATTTACATTACGGCCTGGTTCCAAAAACAAACAAAGACAATTAACTTGACCAAAGGTTGCCCTGAACCACTCTTGTGATTGGCGGAAGCAATCCCTTTTCTTGTAGACTCAGGGGCAACAAATTCCGTTGTGACAAAGAAAGCTCGACCAGAATTCATTCTATGGCACAAATTCACCACTCATGAGGAGGACAATATTCCTTCTGCTAAAACAAAGCATGCATTTTTATCATCAAAATGTTGTCCAGTTAATCTGCTAGGCAGAGACTTGATGCGAACATTAGGAATAAACTTAATCTCTACACATGAAATTTTAAAAGTTGTAAGCATTCCTCAAAATCTGACCATGGTTTAGTACAGCCCGAACACGATAGCATGGCTATCAATGGCGCATTCCCATTACTCTGGCAAGAGACATGAAACAAAACATCTTCTCTTGTCATTACCCATTCTGCAGATTTTATGAACTCCGTACACGTGCATTGTACAGCATACGTATCCCTTGGAAAAGACACTACATATGAAGACAAGCTTATTTAGGATTTGAATGATTTTCTCCAGTGTCCAAGCCCACCAGAGGAATTGTTCTGCCAAATTTCAGTTTAACAACAGAAGTGAATTCCCATTTCAGCTCAAAGTGGACCGAAGTCATTTCTCCACATCTGTCCGCCAAAGACAGACCACCACGGTTTTCACCTGGACCTGGAAGTAGGTGATACAGTGAGTTAGCAAGATGTATGTAAACAGGGATTACTCATTCAGCCTATGTTGGAAAAATAAATAAAGACAAAGCTTGGTTATGTCTTGGTGACTGAATAACATGCTATTGCTACTGTTTCAGTATAGCCGTGACCTCGCAAAACCAGGCCGTTCAGGGCATTAGACCAAGCTCCATGTCGGAACCCAGAATTCAACAGAAGTGGCAGAGGGAGAGGCAGAGGACGTGGACGTGGATACCGTGCGTCACTAGCAGGTAGAGGCAAGTGCTACATCTGCCACCAGAGAGGCCATCGGGCTGCTGAGTGCCCACAGAGGGATGATGAGGGGGTGGGGGGGGGGGGGCAGCAAACGCAATGAAGAACAGCTTGCTTTACAAACCACACACACATGCACATATATACCCACACAAGAGCAATTAATGCAGGATGCCATACAGCATTTAGAGAAAATGAAAGAACCTGTACCCACTGTAGGGACAATACACCAAGTAATCCAGTGAACCATATAAAGAAAACTTTGGGTTGCTTAACATAACCCCGGTTCTTTGATAACAGAGTGAGGTGTTTCACTATGGGAATCGCCTCGGTGTGACCAACTTTGGAAGCTCCAGTGACACCACAGTCGACTGCCCCCTCGCAATCATTCTAGACCAATTTCTATCTGTGTCAATGCAAGGAGGGATGTGCTGGTGAAACACCTCACTCTGTTATCAAATAACTGGGGTTATAGATATAGATAGATATATACTTTATTCACAGAGCCTCCAGGTTGCAGCCTGTGTCTACTCCTTGGTCTGTGCCAGTTTGTCTCTTAATGTTCCAAAACTGTCAAACTGGTACTGGTACTTACCAGCGATTTACCCCAATGTGCCTTTCCATGTTTTGACACGGTGACTCTTTGCCTACCAATCTGGATACCCCTGCCTGCCTTGTTTGATTACTCGTGTACCGAATCCTGCTTGAAGTAAAGACCTTGTTTTGAACCTGACTACCTCACCTTGAGTCTGCTTTTGCGTCCTGCCCCCTGTGGCTCCCAGCTCCCTAACATTACAAACTGGTCAACATGGACTCAGCGGACTCCAGTTCCCTCCGTCAGGCTCTCGCCTTGCAAGGCTCTTGTGTGGGTAGCCTGGGCTACCAGTGTATGGGACAGTCAGTCTTCCGCTAACTCCTCATACCAGTGTTTCTCTGAGGAGATGTGTAGGGTTTTTGATCACCACGTTAGTGGTAAAGAGGTTGCCTCACACCTACTTTCCCTACGACAGGGATCCCGTAGCGTAGCTGAGTTTTCCATCGACTTCAGAACTATAGCGCAAGGGTCAGGTTGGTCTGATGTATCTCTCCAGGGTTTTCTCAGAGGACTTAACAACCCAGTGAGGGAGGAACTAGTGGTTCGCCCTTGCTGTAAGGTTAGAGAGCCGTCTCTGGGAGTTTAGGAGAGAGAGACTTAGCCGCTCCTTTAACTCGCCACTCCCTCGGGAGAACCGGAACCCATTCCCCAGCTACCTCACTACTGGCCCCGCCCCTAGGCTGCATGCTCCTCATGGTTTCTCTGCCCCCCACCTCCGAGCAGAGGAACCCATGCAGCTTGGAAGGACTGATGATTGCGGCATCGACCTGCTCCCAGGATCTTCTTTGTTTGAATCATAACTGTAACTAAGTTGTGTTATTTTCTTTCTTCACCCCTAGTGGGCTCTATGAATATCTCGTAATGCCCTTTGGACTAACCAATGCTCCAGCTGTTTTGGCCCTGGTGAATGATGTCCTCTGGGACCAGCTCAACGTCTCTGTTTTTGTTTATTTGGACGATATTCTTATCTTCTCCCCGACGAGGAGACTCACCGGATCCATGTCAGACAGGTCCTCCGGCGCCTTCTTGACCACCAGCTGTTTGTGAAAGAGAAGTGTGAGTTTCACGTGTCCACTGTTTCGTTCCTGGGGTTCATTGTGTCGGAGGGCAATATGCAAATGGTGCAGGCAAAGGTCGAAACAGTTAAGGATTGGCCCACTCCTAGCTACCGCAAGGAGGTCCAACGTTTTTTGGGATTTGCACATTTTTACAGGAGATTCATTAGGAACTTTAGCTCTGTAGAATTCCCACTGCATGTACTAACCTTTTCTGTTAAGTTCCAGTGGAACCCCCCTGCCGATGCTGCCTTCAAACACCTCAAGGGAGCCACTGCCCCGGTACTTACCCTCCCTGACTCCCATCAGCAGTTTGTTGTGGAGGTGGATGCCTCGGATCTCAGAGACTCTCACCTGCTGAGAGGAATTATGATATTGGTTTATTTACTGTATGTTACGGCTGTATGTGAATGTATTGAACACCATTAGTAATATAAAAGTGAAATAAATAGCATGTTACATATCACCCAAAAATCATAGATGCTCCATTTGGAGATTTGCCTAGACTTCTGAACTAAACAAATAAGAATAAATGTTTTAGTTCACTTAATCAAAATCAAACTTTGCACAGAGACATATTACATATTGTGTTATGATATGGTAGAGTTTACAACTTTCAATATTGTAATTTAAAAAGGATATTCATTCTGGAAGGATTTTTCTTTTTTTATATATATTTTATTCTTCTTTTTATCTGTGTTCTATCATCAACCAGCAACAAATATACTGCTATATAGACATCTTAACTAATATCACAAGTGTTTTAGTATATATTATACAGTTGAAATTATTCAAATAGCCCTTGTGGTTGAAGAGATAATCTGGTTTTAGTATGGGTATGCAAATAACCATTCACAATTTTTGAGAAAACACGGCTAGGCCAATAAAGGTTTTAAGACCATCCTACAGGGATACATTCTGTTATCATTCATGTTCGAGAACATTTATTGTGTGTCCATTGTACCGAAAATAATGTTGATTTTTCGTTATGTCGTGCTGTATGGGATGGGTGTCTGTAGCCGCCACATGTTCATTTGAGCTAGCACCAAGATAAAACATAGTGAGTATATTGTGATATATTGCATAATTTCTCTTTCTTAATGGACCAAATGTTTCATGTTGTTAATGTCGTATCTTTCAAGCGGCAGTGATGTTGAAGATTTGAGGATGAAGGAATCTCCGTGGACACTGTTCTTTCTGTTATAATAGAGTTTATTACAGAGAGGAATCACCATACATCAAAGCGTGAGATAACATACTGTCATGCAGAGGCCTCTAATCTAAGCACACACGTTCCAGACAGGAACGAGTATCCTATATCAAGAGTTGCACCCTACAGATGTGGTCGCACAAAGGCCTCTTCACACACGCTCCGAACACAGGAACAGACCCCCCCCTCCAACAGGTCAAAGGGCATTCTTTTGAGGGGACACTGACCAAAAGCACATGTGAATTGGTATGTTGGAAATCGATCTTTTAAGGCAGCTGAGAATATACCTCATTAAGTTCAGAGTTAATTGTGTGGTATTGTTTGGTGTCTTTTATTTATGTGTTGACAGAAGAGCTACCACTACAGTTACGTACAGTTATGTACTGAAGTTATGCACTTGACTTATACACTGATGGTTTGTATTGAGTGACACAGTTTCAAGGCACTTTGAATTAGTTTAGGCTTTAATTAATTTCGTCAGATTGGGAAGTGCACTATATAAGTTAGTGACCCAGATTTGTGAAACGTGTTAAAGTGGGATTTTGTGTCAATGTACTGGAAAATATTTGTTGAATCTAACACACTTTGAACATTTCAAATAAGTGGATTGAGTCGTCTGTAAACCAAAAGAGTCTGTTCACCTTCTCCGTAAAAAGTCCTAGCAGGTCTGAGATCAGTTCATCAAAGTCTCTTTCAACAAAACAGTCACTTATGTCTTTGTGAGGTCAGCTGTAGCTCATGGGGATGAGTGGTCGTCGCGTAACCACATCCCCGCTCTCCTCTTTGTAGCATGTTGAAGTGTCCTTGAGCAAGACACTGAACCCCCAGTTGCTCCCCGGGCGCTTCACTGCACACAATTTCCTAAAACATCCCCCAGCAGCCTGTAAGCCTATAGCAGCATATCTAAGGGCTGGACCAGGGCAAACCTGATTCAGCCCTAACTATAAGCACTCTTAAAGAGGAAAGTCTTAAGTTTACTCTTAAATGAGGTAACTGTGTCTGCCCCCCGGACTGAAAGTGGAAGCTGGTTCCATAAAAGAGGAGCTTGTTAACTGAAGGCTCTGGCTCCCATCCTAATTTTGAAGACGCAGCTCTCTAGTGGGGCAATATGGTACTACAAGCTCCTTAAGATATGATGGTGCATCACCAATCAAGGCTTTGTAGGTGAGGAGAAGAATTTCAAATGTGATTCTTGATTTTACAGGGAGCCAGTGCAGAGCAGCTAATACAGGAGTAATGTGATCTCTTTTCTTAGTTTTTGTGAGTACACAAGCTGCAGCATTCTGGATCAACTGGAGGGACTTAAGAGACTTATTAGAGCAGCCTGATAATAAGGAATTGCAGTAATCTAGTCTAGAAGTAACAAATGCGTGAACCAGTTTTTCTGCATCTTTTTGGGACAAGATGTGCCTGATTTTTGAAATATTACGTAGATGAAAAAATGCAATCCTTGAGATTTGCTTAACGTGGAGTTAAAGGACAAGTCTGGGTCAAAGATAACGCAGAGATTCTTTACAGTGGTGTTGGATGCCAGGGCAATGCCATCTACAGAAACCACATCACCAGATAATTGATCTCTGAGGTGTTCAGTTCAGTTTTGTCTGAGTTTAACATCAGGAAGTTCCAGGCCATGTTTTTATGTCTAAGACATTCTTGAATTTTAGCGAGCTTGATGGTCTCCTCTGGTTTGATCGATAGATACCTGCAGTATAACACTGAAGGTTTATGGAGGGTTTCCTGATATATGAATATGTACTTAGGAAACACATTTCATACAATGAAAGTACGGCATAATGAAAACACTTCAGTGGATTTGGTGGTTGCTTGCTCGTAGAACTATTGACTGAAGTTATTATAAGAAAGAAATGTACATTTTATTTATCCCCGTGGGTAATTCTTCTCTGCATTGTGTCCAGTGAAGCACCCGGGGAGCAACTGGGGGTTCAGGGTTTTGCTCAAGGACACTTCAATGCTACAATGGGGAGAGCGGGGATGTGGTTACGCGACGACCACTCGTATAATCGGCATCCCTCCTGCAGGAGTATTGTAAGAAATGTGTTTCCTGTATTCCTGTAGGAGGGATAATCATGCTTCATAACTGATGGATTTGAAAATGCAGAGTATTCTAATATGGAGCCTAATGTTTTTCGCTGATCGGCGGTCGCTATCACATCCTCATATTGGACTCGTTAGTTAGAAGTCTACTGACATGCAACGCACTCATGCACTCCTGAAGTTTCCGTCGAGTTTCATTGATTTTCTGCAGCTGAAATTTCTGTCGGCCCAGAGTAGCAACGTCCTCTTGCGCATGCGTCGGCAGGCAGGTTCTCGATTGCTGATGTTGCGTTCTTGTACTCCACATAAACTCGAACATTCTATAGTTGTGGTTCAGTGTGCCTTTTGTCCAATATTCATACTAATTTAAATTGCCTGCTACTATAATTAGTATACTATATTGTATATTGTATATATTTTCTTCCTTTTATTATCCTCAAACAAACTCCAAGGGGCTTGTCATAACTAAGTTTTCATGTCAATATGTCAATGCTGTTAGGGAATACTTCCCATCCATAGGCTGACACCCACAGAGAGAAATATGTCAATGTTGGCTCCAAAACGTAATGGTCTTTTGTATTTCCTAAAGAGTATTTTTTGCCAGCTACCGTGCTAATGTGGAACATAGCACCATTCCAATACGTTTGATCTCAAAAAGGAAATACATCTTACTGTTTTTCCTGAATTCTTCCTGAAATCTTTTCTTTTTCCAAAGAAAGACATTGGCTCTTCCATCTGCCGTGGAAGGCCACGAGATGCGATTTAATGCTAACAGGCTAAGTGGAATGAGTTAAGACAAGTTGTTCTTGCCAAAGCACTGTTTATACAGTCAATAATGAGCTTTAATGCACATTTAACTTTGTATTTTAATACAATAAAGAATGGTTTATGTTAAATAATAAACATATGTTAATCAATCCATATGATAATAAACCAATTAATGTTAAGTAATAGGCCAAATGAAATAAAATACAGTAAAGATAAATATCCAATGTTTTATTTGCATATAAAGGGAAAAAAAGGACAACTCGGCTCACAAAGCCTTAAGTCTGACGTTCAGACTGTACTTGAAGGCAGCACTACAGCCACCAGTCCCGCAGTCCGCACTCCACAGCAGACACAACCGCTACCTGCCAGGCGGAATGGACGACGCTCCTAGTTTTACTGATCGCGCAGCGGAGCCGCGGGAGAAGCCAAGCCCGACATGACAGCGCTGGGACGGGAGAAGAAAGCCCGCCAGCAGCCGCGGTTCATCGTCCGGGCCGAGGCAGTGTGGGCTGCGTGTCGCTACGCCGTGTTGGCCGCCCTGTGCGCCCTGTGCTACAATAACTCTCTCCGCGGGGAGTTGGTACACGACGATGTGTGGGCGATCGTCAACAATCCGGACGTCCGACCGGGCTCCAGCTTTAGGAACATCTTCAGCAACGACTTCTGGGGGAAGCGGATGGCGGACAATACGAGCCACAAGTCCTACAGACCGCTATGCATCCTCACCTTTAAGTAAGTTATGCCTGATTTCCCAACGGTACTGTTTTCACCTCACCTGGAGTTCTTGAATCTATACTTGCACTAGTTCTACCGCAGTGTTAGTGACATTAACCCGAGGTGAGGATCATGTAGCTAACTAGAGCATGGGAATAGCATATAAACACGCAGACAAAGCTGACGTCATACAGTGCTCCCCTTGTGGAAAAACGCTGTTGCAGCCTGACAGTGAACTTTACAATAATACCAGCTAAATAATTCAGCTTTACGCTTCCTTGTACGCCCTCCTTGACTATGGGGTATGGTAGGATTTCTAGAGATTTACCCACAGATTTTTCATTTGACATATAATGTCTTTCACAATGCATTTCTACAATCTGGCTTCAGTTCACCACCTCACAATCTGCGACTCAATTTCCCCTGTTTCCATGATGTGCGTATGTAGGTCAGATTTTCCGTACAGGTGCACACATTCTTCTGTCAAGGTTGTTTTTTAGATCATAACTTTTTTGTGGGAAGTGGCATATGCCTCTTTCAGGTCCCGTTGTTTGCATACACGACTGCTGGTCCTATACTACACAGAAAAAAATTAAGTGTCTTTGAGTGTCTAGAAAAGCGCTATATGAATTCGAAGTATTGTTGTTGTTATTATTAATAAATAATTGTAAAAATACTGACAATCGGTCAATCCCTACTTTCAGACAAAACAAGCAACCATTTTTTTTTTTTTTTTTTATATAAAAAAAAAAAGAAGAAATATATTTAACAGAATTAAATCAGAAAATAATCAGCAGATTAATCAATAAAGAAATTGCAATCTTACAATATTGCCTTCATGGGGACATTCAAGTTCTATTGGCACTGCATTTCAATATTTTAGTAATTTTTCTGAAGGTGCACAATCAATATTTTTTTTGAATGAATCAAATGACTTATGTAAAAATGGATGGTACATGGACTTACTTGTAAAACACCTTTCTATTCTTCCAACCTTTCAACACACTTTGCCACTACATGTGGTAAAGTGTGCCACTACATTCACCCCCCATTCATACACTGATGGCAGGGGCTACCATGCAAGGGGCCACCTACCCATCAGGACTAAGCAACCATTCACTGCCCTTCATACATCATTTGGGGTGAAGTGTCTTGCCCAAGGACAAATCAACATGGACTGGAGGATCAGGTTTTGAATTGAAAGACGACCCGCTTCACATTACATTACATTACATGTCATTTAGCTGACGCTTTTATCCAAAGCAACTTACAATAAGTGCATTAAACCAAGAGTTCAAACTCAGAACAACAAGAATCAAGCAAGTACAATTTCTTCAATAACGTTAAACTACAGAATACTATCCGTACGTGCCATTTAAGTGCTACTAAAGTGCTAAACAACAAAGTGCTATCGGTAAGGGACATTTAAGTGCTACTAGAGTGCTACTACGGCTCTACCTTCCCTATTCAAGGTACAAAAGTATGTGTAAATGCTTACCCTAATTACTTTAAAATAGAAACACAAGGACAGATGACAAGACAGGAAGAGAAAAGGTGGTGATGGATGCTTTTCTAATAAATGAGAGGAGTTGGACGAGAGAGACACAGCAGATGAGAGACAAGCAAGAGATGAAGTGTGAATAATAAGAAGTGACGAGTGATGGATCATTGTCTTCGTCCAAGAGAAGCTAATTTTGACAATGTGAGACCTTAATTTCTCGACTGACAAATATCGAAAAACCAACACTTAGCTTGCAAGAAGAGGCTCAGTTGCATATGCTAATAAGTGTGACATATAAGACATAGTTCCTTTATTCATAAAAGGGACGTGCATGTTATTTAGGCAGCTGCATAAACCACAAGTCTCACAATGCAGTTCTTAATAGTTTTACTCAATAACAAACTTCACTTCATCATTTGACATGATATAATAAAAAGATATAAGAGTTGAATATAATTGAGTTGAAAAATTCCCATTACACCAGTTGGGGACATCATGTCATTTTTCAAGCCAGAACATTTAATTATCTGCTTTCCTCTATTTCAGAAAGGGGTCTTTGTTTATCATATAGTCAAAGCTTAAGTAAAGCACTTCCACCCTGTTGTTCAGTTGTCTGCCCCTTTTGACTGGAGTGTTTTGTTCTGCCTGTTTTAACATTGCAGGGGTCTGGTAAGGTAAATTACTGGAGCTGTTGACATTCTCTCCAGAATATGTATTTGTATTATTCCTTTCGGGTAATGGCCCAGTCTCCGGTATAGGGGGATACACAGTATATGCCAGCAGTGATTTAGGTTGTTCACTGAGAAAGGAAAGTAGTCTGCTGCTGCTGCTACTACTGCATGGCCACTAACCAGCAGAGAGATGGAGCTTAATTATCTCTCCATCACCTCTCCAGCTAATGGTTGCAGAGAACACGGCTCCTGTCTCACTGGATGGGCAAATGGTATGCCGGGTAAGAGTATGGCTGCTAGCGAGCAGTCTGGGAGAGGCTGCACATTTAACAGAAAAAGGAGATGGATAATAGTGCAGATACACTAGAGGAACTTATGTCCTTTAGTTCTATGACAGTCGTGGGAATCAAGGCCAACAGTAGCGCTGTTTAAACAGTAACGCCAGAGGGTCAGACATTACTTGAAGATGCATTTGCCTGGTTGCTAGCCTCCGCATGCTAGTTCCCACCCTCAGGAGCTACTTAACAGCCAAGCCGCAAGCTGATCTAGTGGGTTGATAGCAGCGGTGTGCTATTGTCCAGCCTCGGAAGCTAACAACCAGCCCCGCCAGTAAGCGGGTAGCTGATCCAGTGAGCTGCTAACCTTTGTGTGCTAGTTGCTAGCTTTGGAAGCTAATGACCAGCCAACCCAGTGGGTTGCTCGGTTAGACACATGAGATACTACCTTGGTTGAAAGAATAGTTAGGCTCTCATTTCCCACAGCCAGCCTCTCAGTTATTGGTGCCGGTTTATCATCTGTAGCTGGCTTTTCAGTAGTCTTCCTTTTGGTAAGACAACTTGAGAATGAATTCTTACCTTGCGTCATTGGTATCACTACAGACATGCATAAAATACTTAATGAGTGGCTGCCAAACTCCTTCAGGAAGGCTTTGAATTAAATTGTACATTGTGGCCGATGATATAGGGCCCAAAAAGACTATTTTCCATAAACTTAGATTGAAATTCAAGTTACATCTGTAACTTGAATTTGTCTTGAGGTTAATCAACTTCCCAGAACTTGAATAGTTATATAAATCATTGGTTTCTTAAAGTTGTAAAGTGCACTTATCGCTGAATCCAGTTTTTCTTCCTCTGTTGCTGTAAATGAGGCTGGACTGAGGGCTGGGAGGCGAGGTTAATGGTTACGCGAGTGCGCCTGCTCTGTGGGTCCAATGAAGGATTCAGGTAATTTTATACCCTTAAGTCACTTTTTTTTGCTTCATGTGCCACTGAGCATCTTTCATTGGAATAAATGGTGCTCTACCTCCAAAGAGAACCTCCAGTTCTCTTTATTAATCCATGGTGGTTGCAATCATGGTAACTTTATACCTTCAATCAATACATATTTTTTTTTAAAGATGAAATTGTTCAAAAGTGTATGAATTCCTCTAATTTTATAGTTGAAATACACTTTTGTAGCCTGTGTAGGATATGATGGTTGGTTGGTCTTTGTAACTCCTCCTCCCCTCCCACTTTTTGAAAGGCTGGGTGAAAAAGGGACAGTGATGAGCCCATCAAACCCAAAGTTGAGCACTTTTCAAGTCTCGGCAACCCCAAAAAAACACCAAACATGCAGTGCTCAACCTCGCCGTTTGTAGCATAGTGTAAATATGCAGTGCTCAATTTAAAAAATAACAAAAAAACTTGGACATTATGTTTGCTTGCCACCAATATTGCCAACTACAGGGGTTGGCAATATTGCAGTTATTTACACAGCTCTTCTAAAATGTTAACATAGCAGAAACCAAAGCTGCGGTCAGACAGACAAAGAACACGTTAATGCAAAATTCCATTGCTTATTTCAGAAGCTAAAAGTTAAGTTTTGTTTTCTCTATCAAGCATTATTCATCATAAGCACCCACCACCTCTTTCCCTTCTGCCATAGCTCTGCCCTGCCAGATCAACAAAAAAAGTTACCTGGTTTACCGGCGCTGTCCAGGGTTCAGCCAAGTCTCTGCAAAACTATGTTTTAATGTTGACTAACATAAATGTTGTTTTTTCCTCCTTTTTAGAATTGAATAATACCACCTATTACACTAAAGATGTCAGGTTGGGAACTCATAGGTTTATGCATAATTCTCCATTGTTGCATTTAGCTTAAAATATGCCCAATTTGTTTTGACTGTAGCTGAAGTTGTACCTTTTTTTTTTTTTAAAACAAAAAAACCTTTAATGCTTCTACGTTGTCAACAGATATGATGGCGCATTAGAGATTCACTTTTTCCGTTCTTCCCTTTCACAATAAAAACCCTAGACGTACTGCATGACTGTTTAAGAGAGGGCATTTAAATTCACTCAGCGCATTTTTGTTAAGAGGCTACTCAACAAAATGTTATTGTAACGTAAATCCATTTAAATTAGGGTTGAAAAAAAACAAACACATTACTCTATCAAAGATCAAACTTTAATTTGCCTGATGGTTGGAAAAAGTACGTGAGTCAGAGAAGTGATTTCACTTGGCGCTCCAAAAAGAGAAAATTGGACAGCTTAACCAGAGCCTTTAACCAAGAATGGACTCTTATATTTGTATTATTCCCACAACCAGTTCAAAAGCAGTGTCTCATGTTCAGCGATATTAAAAGCAGTGATGTGAAGCGCCACTACGAGATAAAGAACAAATCTTTTGAGCAAAGGTACTGACTCTCATCCGAAATTAAGGCACAGAAAAATAAACTTGGAGCCCAATATGATCAGAATCTTGACCCATGAATTAACTGATCAACAATGATGTTAACAGAGAGGAGAAATGAGATGAAACCAGTGGTTTAATAACTCCAGATAAAGTCCCTGCACACACTCTTTTTAGATGAAAAGAAAATAATAACTTCGCTCTTTTGATTGACATCGCTTGACCCCCAAATAAACTGAATTTAAAGCTGCATAATAGCTGTATTGTCTAGGGAAATTTAAGTATTGAATCAGAACTCCGCTTATTTTTTCTAAAATTAAGTACTTTATTTTGCCAGTCACATTTTTCAAAAGCTTTCTGTTTTAAATCCAGCCTTTATTTTACTTTAAATAATAGAATATCTTGTATTTATTATTAGAGTATTTATAATTAATTCAGGTACATTTTAAATCTGTAATAATAAATATTGTTTAGATGTTATTCAATTGAACTTTCTACTACAGGCGTTAATACAACTGTTGGCTACTTCAATACATATGGCACAAAATCATAGAGTGCACAGTTTGACATTGATGTGATGTTCCGGACCTTTGCATGAGGAAATTCTCTCTAACTAGACCTTGCTGAATACTGTAAAATGGTAAATGGACTGTTCTTGTATAGCGTTTTTCTAGTCTTCCGACCACTCAAAGCTAAAGGCCATTGATGCCTGTCGTGGCGACAACCTTAAGGTGAAGGAGGAGTCCTTTTTAGGGCTTGACTTGGCTTGTCCAGAAATCATAGACAGTTGAACCCTGTGAAAGGGTTTTTTCGAGAGTTTTTCCTGATGTGAGGTCCTGGGACAGGGATGTCGTACAGTATGTGTTCAGATTCTAAAACATTTTGATTTTAGGCTATACAAAATAAACTGAATTGAATGAAGTCATTGTAAACTGTCAAACTCTAAATCTCTTTTTTATCTATAGGGATTTATTTGCTTACGGACACACAAATTGGCACCTTAGCTGATCTAATAATCTAATAAAGACACCGTTCACAAATGTAACACTTTTAACTGTCTTTAAAATATTTGTCAGTTACTTTTCAAAATCCTCATAAACCACTCTTTACATCTCATAAGATATATCATCATGCAAGGCTCATTGTTATTCATGTTTAAGAGTAGTGGTTACACAGGCCCATCTCAAAAAGGTCACAGATCAGATTCCTCCAGCAGCCCAGCCACACTTTCTGACAAAATATCCTTGAGCGGGACATTGAACCCTGACTTGCTCCATCATTGTAAGTCTCTAGATATGCACATCAGCTAAATGCATCAAAAAAGGGACTAAAATGTCTCTGAAGCCTTCACGGATGGGTCGAGACCCCAGCCTGGCCCTCTGGCAAATTCATTTCACAGCCCTTCACTTGTTCCACACACTTCTCAGCATCAGCTATTACGGCAGATCAGAATCGGCTACGGTCAGGGTGAGATAATGGTGAAGGTTAATGCTCTCTCTCAAGCAAGTTTTACCAGCCCTCATTAAATTATGAATAGAAGAGGGAGTGGAGGCCGGAGTCTCCATTACATAATGGACTGGGCGAGGGCTCACAGAAGACCCCTTTTAGAACTAATTACAAACCAAGATAAGAAGTTAAGATGTGAAGCCATGTTTGGTTTTGTTCCATTCTACAAAACATGAAATAATTAACAAAGTGTTCACCCTTTTTCCTTTTCAATAGCCTCAAGCAAGACAAATCCTCCTATTCCACTCTGACTGACAGTGTCACATACAGTATATGTTCTTACCATCTTGTTCTAACTCCAGATTGAAGCTGTAAAATATTAAAACACAAAACCATTTCTGGCTAATTAAAAGGGATATATTCGAACCATTGGGATCACTACTTGAGAGTTTGAAATGAGTCTCTGTAAATTATGTTTATTCAAATATTCTACCCATTGCCACTGAAAAAATACAGAATCAATTGATTTGCAAATAACTTTTGTTAAAATGTCTCCTACTTTACTCATACAATCTAGACCTAATACAATCTAATATCATGAATGACAACTGGAACCTGAATTACTGTAATACTTCACTTTTTCTAAATTTTGCTAGTATCAGATTATTGTTATTCTGTTAGTTGGAGAGGGAATTGTCAGTTTGTTTTGGTTTTGGAAACTCTCTCAAAGCAATCATGCTCTTTCCCTCTTAAATTCCCGGTGCTATACTGACTGGATTGAGATTCTGTTCAGGAAAATAAGACACTTCATCACGGAAAAGTTTTTGACCTTAAAGATTCCCACCGTAATGTTATCCGATAAGGTTGTTTAAAAAAAAACAATGTTTGTCTTTAGATGGTTATGGTTTATGGGAAACGGACTCACACCAACTGCACCTATTTATCCATCTGGTCGGCTGTAGCTCACAGGGATGAGTGGTCCTCCCGTAACAACAAGGTACCCGGTTCGATCCCCGCTCTCTCTAGTTGCAAAACACTGAACCCCCAGTTGCCCCCCGGGTGCTTCACTGCAGCCCACTGCTCCTTAATAACTAAGGATCAGGATCAAGAACACTTTCACAGATTCAGATATAATCCAAATGCAGCTCCCATCTCATTCCACAGTACTGAATATTACTCTCTGTCTCTGCCAGGTTGAATATCCTGCTGGGCGGCATGACACCCCTCTATTTCCACATCATCAACGTGTGTTTGCACTGCGCTGTAACCTGCCTGCTTCTGTACACCGGTGAACGCTTTGTGTTTGAAGACTCTCGTTTGGCATTTGTCACAGCACTCCTCTTCGTTGTGCATCCCGTCCACACCGAGGCCGTGAGTACAAAAAACACAAACTGTAAGAGTTCATGCAGGAGATGAACCCTCAATGTTCCATCTTAACAGTTACTACCTAAAACAAGTTAAAAGAAAAATATAAAGGTGAGAAATGGCTTCCATTTTATTAATCAAATTTGAAACCTTTCATATCCATTGCATTGAAATAGCTGCGATCAGAGCAGTGACCTTTTGCTCCCACTGCCACCCATTTAACCAGCTCTAATACTTCATCCTGCAAACGGGTCCTGAGGAGCACTTCAAAGGAATTATTCAACCAGAGATGCCCTGATTGCAATTTTCTTGTCCAATTCTATTTCTAATTGACATGAACCACTCTTCCCATCGGCATAAGTTGGATTCACAATGCATCTATTTAAAAAGAAAATACCTCACTTCTACAGTTGGTTTGCTTGTTACTCTGGTTATTTCCTTGTTCCAAAAAGTGGTGAAGAACACCAGGAGCAAATGACAGTAGAAGCCATTTTTCATTTATTATTGAGTATCTGCAGAAGCTGAGTTCTGATTCAATACTTCTATTTCCCTAGACAATACAGCTATTATCCTTAATTAACAATTGGCGACTGATGAATCGGTGCAGCTTTACCAAAGGACAACAATCCCTTTATTTTACTCCAAAGGTGGTGAGTTGAGTTTCGCAAATTGTAGAATCTGTGCAAAAAAGACACCTTCAGCGTAGCTTATCTACCTTGCTCCAACAGGTGAGGTGAAATTATAAAAAGCTCAGTTCACAACACGAGCGCTGTAGAAAAATTGGGCATGAGCTCCTTGGGAAGGGTATGAGATTAATAGAGCAGAGGAGTATGTGCAGCATGGAGAAAAAGTTGAGTGAAGAAGGAGAAATGCATGAAAAGAAGTGGAAGACGACGATGAAAGGAAAGGAGAGAGAGAGGAGGAATGGAGCAATTGGGCGAGAGAGAGTTTAATGAAGAGCGGCAGGGGTTGTAGCAGGACAGGTCTCCTGCTAGCTTGCTCCCTTGACTCTGTACAGATAGATGCCAAGACACAAAGAGGAGAGGAGAGGGACGCTACTAGGCAGTGAGGGAAGCAAGACGACGATACAGTCAGATATAATGTCTCTAAGTGTCCACTGGGAAGGAGATCATTTGATTTACCTGCTCATCTCCCATCATCCCAGTCAAACTGCCAGAAGAGGCAGAAACTTGGAACTGAATGTAACTGGGAGAGCTAGTGACTGGCTCTGTGTACCAACTCTCAAACTGTCTCAACTAAAAATCTAAGATTTAGTTGAGCTCGCTAATCAGTTTTTGTGAAGAGATATTCTAATGTCACGAGAGGTCCAATATACTTCCCCGGGGGCCCGAGCACCCATTTATATTGCCGGGAAATACCAACTGGAGGAAGCGGGTAGGGGGAAGTGAAGATATGTGTTGTTGTGTTTATTTAAATAAAACTATGGAATTCTAATTTACTTTATTTATAGGAAGTATAAATAGGAGTGAATCAATATAAATATTTTGGGGTTTAGTAAAATCGTGTAAATATTTATTGTACATATTTTGTTATAGATAAACTGACCTGTAGATGGTAGGTCTGGTCTAATTAGTCACCAGGGGTATAAAAAGAGCTCAATTTGTTTGTGGACGGGAACAGGTGGAGACTAGTAGAGACTGGCAGAACTGCTGTGTGGTGTTTGAATGTAAAGAGAAATAAAATTAAACTTCATCCAAAACTGCCTTTTGACTCCTGATCAGCTCATTTGCCTCCATGGCTGCTTGGGCATCCTAAGAAAAGTCAAGTTGTGAATTTCATGTTAGTGTTGCAACCTCATGGACATTCAACACAGTCTCCTCACCAGAGCTGGCAGACACATGAGCTATCTCTAACATCTGTGTGTATCTGTGTTTGTAGGTGTCTGGTATTGTAGGCAGGGCTGATGTCTTGGCCTGTCTGCTGTTCTTGCTGACGTTCCTCTCCTACATCAGGTAAGATGAGTCTGTAGCACCCCCAGAACTTGTACAATATACATACACACAAGCTTTGACTCATAGACTAACATGAGACTTTTTACTTCTGTTCTGTATTAAGTGATCAGATGTGGGTCTTATTCCCTAGTTTTGGCCAGTTTTATCTGTAATAATGAACAGTTTACTCAACAAAAAAAAAGCTGAGATCTGGGAGCCCCGTGACTTGCAATATATATTTATGATGGATCAAGAAACATGAACAATTAAATGCACAGACATGTTTAAAACAAACCCACAGATAAGCCAAATTAACATAGTTAAAGGGTACACGGTTTATTTTTTTCAATGTCATAGTGTTCCCTGCCCCAATATCTCAAAGACATAAATGGACAAAACTATGATTATAATACAAAAAAGATGTAATTATGTAGTACAAGATGGAATAACTAGTCTATTAAGCAATTATTCAATAAACAGAAAATTGATAAACAACAATTCTGCTAGTTTCTCCAATGTGTAGACTTGCTGCTATTGTCAGTTTTATACTATTTGGGGAAAACATTTTAATAAGAGAAGAAAAGATGTGCAAGGGTGTTTGAAATTGTCCTGGGGATGTTAGAGTCAGTTAGTGGGGGTCCCAGGCTTTGTTGATGAGCTCAACTGTGGAGGGGAATAAACTGTTCTTGTGGCGTGAGGTCTTGGTCCTGATGGAGAAATTGTTCCATTCACTTGAATGTGGTTTCGGAAGAGAAAACGCTAATCAACGCTAATCTTTGTGACCACACTGTGTCTCCATACATTAAGGTAGAGAAATAATTTAAAGTTTAGAAACGTTAACAAAAGGATGGAGCTTATTTGCCCAATTGGACATTTTTTCATAGCTAGCACAGTTTAGATTCTTTGTTCAGGTTTTGGAAGATTTCCGGGCTGTTTCAGATCAAAACGTTGGGAATTTTGTGCTGGTCCTTACATGTGTCGATGGAATCCACAATGTTTCCCACATGTGTCAGGAGAAACCTTAACGAGGTAGCAAGTCCACCTCTCTGCCTCATCCGCCTCCATTAAATCTTTCCCTCCATTATATCTGTCTGACTTGATTTCTAAATCGCCACTACCGACACATTTCTTACACCACAGTCCCACTGGTCATAGTATCTGTTCATCAAGTCGTCCTTCCCCTCAAAAATATTAGCGAAAAAAATAGAGCTACGGTTAACTGACTTTTTGAGATAGTTTGATAGATAATCCCTCCATGTTAAGCCTGGCAACTGTCGTCGCTTTGAAGTTATCACTATGGCAACCTTTGTGTATGTGTGTGTGTCTGTCAAACTGCACTAATTAGAACACCTGTTTGCTGCCAATATCAGATTCTCATTTATAATACGTAGTGGGGTCATCGCTGCAGAGGAGAGATATGGAAATGTGGGTGTGTCTCTGTGTCCACTAATACACACACACACAGGAAGCCAGACAAGGAAGGAAGACCCCCCCCCCTCCCCTCCCCTCACCCGCCCTCCCTCCCCCCCTCCCCTCACCTCCTCCCCACTCCTCACCTTCTTTACCCCCCCCCCCCTCTCCTGCTGCAGATTGTCATTCAGCCTAATATGACAACTTCAAGCACTGCTTGTGTCTGTGATAAGGTTTCTTATAATGCATGAATGCTTAGGTAACTTTGTCTGATGCCTGAATATGAACATTTGAATGTGTAATATCCTATTTGTAGCCAAGACACAGATCTTAATTGAGCTAAAGAATTTAATTCATCCTATATCATGACAATTATACTAAATGAACAGTCCTGGTCTTATCCACATGCCGTCCTCTTTGTGTGTAACCTGTTCATCTGTCTTTCTGTCTCTCAGGAGTGTGGGTGTGTGTGTTTCTGAGGACTCTCTGCCCTCCACGGTGTCGGTGTGGTTTTTGCTCCTCAGTTTGTTGCTGGGCACTTGTGCCATGCTGGTGAAGGAGACCGGCATCACCGTGTTCGGAGTGTGCATGCTCTACGACGCCCTTGTGCTATGCCGCAAGCCTCTTGTCAAGTAAGCACACAGGGTTTTTGCTCCGTTTATGTTTTGCTCGTTTTTTAAATCTTGATGTATCTGTCAATGGTTCATTGAGCTTGCACAGCTTTAAGAAATGCTTGACTTTATTTATATAACTTCTCTGCACCTGGGAGCTGCCCAATGCCACAATCAACATTTTTTTTCCTGTGCATAAATAACTGGGATGAGGAGCACTCTTCTGCATTTTTATTGTATATGTGGATGTGTACTTTGATCCATGTGGAAACCAGTTTTACACTTTTGATACTAGAACAGCCGTTTACCTCCTTATCGGACTAATTTGATTTTTGGGTTTAGGTTTAATTGAAGCATATTGAGATGATAATGAGGAGTTTAACCAAACAATTGTACAAAACTAAAATGACAATGTTTCATAATTGGTGGTGTGTTTCTTGTTCCTTCTATCTAAGTGTATGGTCACATGTGGAAGTGGAGTGAAATACTTGTTCCCTGGCTCTCCTGTCCTTTTTGAACATAACTAAAGACTACAGACCATCAATTAGATAACAAACCTCACAGTCCACATTATAGTAATACTTACAAATCACATAACCAGTTACCATATCATATATACACTTCCATGTAACATTGCATACATACTGCAAAATGAGAATCACAACTTTATTTGTAAGAATTAAGATCAGGATGCATTTAAGATTCTCAGTGAAGGCATTTATATTCTTCTTTAACCAAATCAAGAAGACACCACAGGCCCAGTTTGTGGAGGTTCAGTGGGCTCACTGAACCTCCGAGTGGCTGTAGCCAAAAGTACATGTAGGGATCTGAATATCATCTATATTTTTTTTTAATTACCCAGAACTAACAATGTATTATAATGATGAATAACATCTACATTATGTCTTCTTATTGACAGAATAAGAAAGCAATAAGACAACTTGCACATATGTTACGTCATGTATAGGGTTGCAAAGGGGCGTAAAGTTTCCGTATAGTTTCCACGGGAATTTTGGCTCGGGAATTAAAAAATAAATAAAAATGTGCCTACGTTTTTTTTGCTAAAGCATATAACAGGGAACTTAAATGTAGTTGAGAACAAGACTATGAACGCCGAGCTCAGCTGGACCCTGAATGCAGCTGGTTGTGAACATGGTCTGCCAGAAACATAAACGTAAACATAAAACGTTCTGTTGTCGTCAGTGTTGTCTGAACGTTTCAGCCCTATGTCTGGCAAGTGTGAGAGCGCCGAGTGGCGAAGAGGCCAAGAGCGGTATTGCAGACAGAGATTTCAATTATAGCTCGCAACATATTGAAAAAAATAACTGAACTAGTTCATTTTTTGGAGCTGTGAACTTAGTTCAACATTTTGAATTATGAACTATGAACTGAACTAGTTCATTTTAAAATGTGTGAACTATGAACTGAACTAGTTCATGTAGAAAGTGAACTTTGAAACCCTGGTCATGTAAGCAAACATGTACCTATCAGCTGTGCACTCGAGATCAGACTACAGATGTAACCACTTAAAAGAAAGTTAATACTTGCCATCTTCCCACGTTTGTACCCCTTTTTTTTACGAGATATGGCACATACAATATCCAGTAGTAAACGTTAAGCTCCCTACTGATCCCCCTCCAGCCAGTTATCTGCCACCTTATTTAAGTTTTTGGAGTGAAAGGAGGTGGTATTGTATCATTGAATGTAAGAATTGGTTGTGACTTCCCCCATTGATTTGCGGTCTGGGGTTTTGAAGTCTCCAGTTTGGCAGTTTGGTCATCACCATCTTGAATTTTGTCCATGGCCATCATGGTATTTTGCAATCAGTGAACAGAAGTGACCATATTTGGAAAGCAGAGGAGTGACTCGGCTACCTATCAATCACATTGTAGCCCCAGAGTTGCATGTTGAAGTGTCCTTGAGCAAGACACTGAACCCCAGTTGCTCCCCAGGTGCTTCACTGCAGCCCACTGCTCCTTTAATAACTAAGGATGTGTCAAATGCAGAGAAGAATTTACCAAATAAAGGGATCCATAAATTATTATTATTATTTACTGATGTAATAAATCAAGAGAGAAGGAGAGTCCTCGTCATACAATATGACTTATTTATTTTTGCAACCAGAGAAGTCTCCCCTGATAGCCTGTAGAAATAATGCAAGTTTAAGGCACTTTCCACATTGCTGGAGGTTTCTTCCTGTATTGTATAGATGGCTCCTCATTTCACAATTCACCATTTTCACAAATCAGCTGCACCTGGTCTATTTAGACGCTTTCAAAGCAAGAATAGAAACAGGGCATCTGATACAAGTTCAGCAGCAAAACACTCTCTGGATGACATTTTTCATAAACCACCAACCAACCAAGTTTAAACTGGGCAGGCTGAATGGTGTTTTGCTCTGCAATCTGTTGTAAGCTGTCCGTGTACTGTTTGGTGGCTGATCCAAATCCCACAAAGATGGACAGAATGATAATTGCAGTATAGAACTGAATCGACAGCTCCTGATAATCAGGTTAAGTGTCCTAACAAAAACAGATGGAGAGTGTCACAGAGTTCATCCAGGTCTGCAGCTGCAGCCTCAAAACACTCATTGTGATCAAAGCAGCCCTGTCATTCTAGTTTGTTCAAAATTACAACTATAGACTCAACATGGACTTCCATCCATCCATTTTCTTTCTGCTTATCCAGGGCGGGGTTGCTGTGGCAACAGGCTAAGCATGGTATTACATATGCACCTCTCTACAGCATGCTTTCAAGCTATTCCTGGGGTCAGACCAGATATATATGTAATCCGCTGCTCTCTCAGGTCCCTCCTGGATGTCTGAGCTCCTCACCCTCTCTAAGGCTGAGGCTCATTTTTGTCTGCTTGTATCCGTAATTTTAATTAATTTTGGGAAAAATGTCCTACTGCCAAATGGTCAGCATTCAGAGACCAGCAAGACATGATACTTAATTTGGAGGGGCCCTTAGGGGCTTGAGACTTAATCAGCCATTATGCTGATGTGGCCCACGGTGAAAATTAGTTTGACACCCCTGCTTTAGACACCTGTGTAACTGAACCAAATTACTTTTCCATTACATTGTTCTTTCATTATTTACTATTTCTAGAAAACCATTGGTTTCGTGTGATTACATTGTCATCAGAAACTTGTACGAGAAAACACAAGCAGCTAACTACAGTTCCCCATGTGGTATCTCTATAGCTTCCATACTCCCAAGTGAGTAATAGAAGTGGACATTTTTTAGTCAGCTATGACTTAGCCAGATCCAATAGATGTCAATTCTATTTTGTAATTCCTTTAAATATTAAATCATGGCCTGCTCATTTTGTGTTCGCAATTGTAAGAATTATTAATAATGAAAAATTATATCCTCAGTTACAGTATATCATCTGATCAGATATAATCCAGTAAATGTAATACTTGACAACTCAATGTACTAAACTTTCTTGCTCATAGATTTTCAACATTTGCAATGGTCTAATATAGCCCTGTGTTGACACGACAGCAACTGTTTCAGTGGTGAGCGGGATCACACTTAACCCCCAAATTGTATGAATGGGTATGAGGCAAATTTGTGATATTGGGCTATACAAAATAAACTGAATTGAATTGAAAACTGAATTAAATGTTAGATAGTCCTGATGGGCAGGTGGCACCTTGCATGGTAGCTCCTCCCATCAGTGTATGAATTTGTAGTGTTAAAGGACTTTGACTGGCCGGAAGACTAGAAAAGAGATATAAAAGTACAGTCCGTTTACCATTTAATAGAAGGTAGATAAGCTGTGAGACACACATGCCATTCATCACCATGAACAGGAATCGTCCATGTTGTATATTATGTTATTTTATAAACATTTAGAGTAGATATACAAACATTAAATGCAAGGAGAACGAAAGACAAACACCCCTGACCAGAATTCAAGTGGTGACATTGCGGTTATTTTGAATGGATCTTCACCACTCAGCTACTGGATGCTTTCTTTTTTTACATTTCATTTAGTCAAAGCGACTTACAATCATACACTCTACAGGGAGCAATTCAGGGTTAAGTATCTTGCTCAAGGACACATCGATAGGGCTAGCACAGCCAGGGATTGAACTGCTGATCTTCTGATTGAAAGACGGACCTGCTAACCAGTGACCCACAGTCGCCACATCTTCACTATATGCATAATTTGCCTACGATTACGCAAGTCAGAGTTCTAAAGTCTTTCCTTGTTGGCTGATTATGCTGTAGCAGTCATGTGTTCTCATACTATACTTAGCTTCTACGGACAAAATATCTACATCTTGGAATGACCTAATGTGCTAATCTGCCCTTTAGTATGGGCCTTTATTTTTACAACTGTAGCCTCCTCTGGTCTTTGTATGGTTCTATATAAAACCTGCCCTACTCCATTCACTACACCTGAATTCCTCGTCTGGGGATCAATAAAGGCTTTGCTTATCGTATCTATCTGCTAAGTCCTATTACTCATGTGCACAGGCAACAATTGTGATTTACAAGGTGATACTATTTATTTAATTATGCCTTTCTGCTGTAGCCTCAGCCCGTCGACTTAGCTTCAGGTTTGATTGGATATTTAGCAGTTCGATGAGGGTGGGAAACCTATTAAATGTTCTATGTTAATGCAAAGAACAAGGTCAACGGTGTGGCAGTGAGAAGCCAATCAAATCTAATAATGAGAAAAAAAACAGTACTAAGGCAATCAGTATCGACATCCACATACATATTATAATAACTATCAGTTTTAAGGACCACACTTGAGAATAAGGACCAGGGTCCCAGTACACTAACAAATAGTAATGTTGCCAGTAATGTCTTCCAGATTGGAAGTGAAAGACAGAACAAGGCTTTCAAATGAGTTGTAGTTATATTTAGGTTTAGGATTTATTTATAGGCTTGAGTCAAAGATGGCTGCTACACCACCTCCTCGGCCGGTGCCTTGAGGAATGTGAGGAATGTGAGTATTAATATGACTTGGAGGAGTTGATTCATTTAGGCTGACATATTCTTCAGGACTCAGCCAGGTTTCAGTAAGACACAATAAATCAATGTGATTGTCTGATATTAAATCATTTACATTTAAAAAAAAAAAAAAAGCCCCATTCTGAATGAATTCATAACGGACAGTAATCTTGATTTTCTCTGCATAAACCCCTGGACTATTTCTCACTAAACCAGACCACACCCACAGGATTCACATACACAGATAAACCTCGTCCAGAGGTGCAGGGAGGACATTAAAACAACCACCATTCCCATTCCTGCCATTCATTCTTTTGAACATATTACCGACTCCTCTGGTAATTGCTGTTATTTACCGGCCCCCCAAGCCAAACCCCTCCTTCCTCTCTGACTTCTCTGATTTTCTGAGCCAGCTCTGTGCAATTTCACTTGCCGTTCTCCTCCTTGGTGATTTTAACATCCATATTGATGACACGGAATGTAAACCTGCCATAGAATTCCTGGAACTGCTACAATGCTTCAACTTCACACAACACATCAACTTCCCCACTCACAGCCGAGGTCACATCCTGGATTTGGTCTGCTCCACTGGTCTCACAATACTTCAGCCTCAACCTCAATATCTCTGACCACCTGGCTATCACCGTGGACATTGGCATCCCTATCCCCATCCCAAGAACCAAGCGCAGCATATCCTTCAGAAATCTCAAAACTATTTCCCCCACAACTCTTTCAGCCTCTCTTGCCAGTACCATGTCGGCCTCCCCTTTCCCACTGTCTGATAATCCCTCCGATCTCGTAAATTATTACAATAACACACTCTCCTCCTGTCTTGATCAGCTGGCTCCCATTAAAACCAAAACTGTCTCATTCACTCACTCAGCTCCCTGGTATACTCCTGATCTCCACCACATGAAATCCTGTAAGCGCCAGCTTGAAAGACTCTGCAGGAAAACTGGTTTAACAGTCCATCTCCAAGCCCACTCTGACTATCTTCAACAATACAAAGACGCTCTCATCTCAGCCCGGACCACCTACTACTCACACCTCATACACGCTGGCTCCTCCAACCCAAAGGCTCTCTTCTCAACAATAAACAAGCTTCTCAAACCCAGGGACAACACCTCCAAATCCTTTACAGTCGACAAGTGCAACTCTTTCCTTTTCATTTTTCAATACAAAAATTGATATAATTTACAGCAACCTGAAGACTTCACCCGCCCTTTCCATCTCTCCACCCGCCCTCCCCATATTCACCCCTCAGCCCCTTTCTCAGTTCTCCCCTGTGTCCCCTTTGGAGCTCTCTTCATTCACAACAGGAATGAGAAGCTCCACCTGTATCCTGGATCCCATAACATCTACTCTCACCAAGGAATGTCTCCCAGCCATTGCTCCACTCATCATAGCAATAATCAACTCCTCCCTCAACTCCGGCTCAGTCCCCGACACACTTAAACTGGCTGCTGTCACCCCCATCCTCAAGAAACCTGGACTCGACCCTGAGACCATGAGCAATTTCCGGCCCATCTCAAATCTTCCCTTCCTGTCAAAAAATACTGGAACGCGTCGTCGCTGCACAACTCAAAACCCACCTCATTTCCAACGATCTGTTCGAGCCATTTCAATCTGGTTTCCGCTCACAGCACAGCACCGAAACAGCCCTTCAAAAAGTCACCAATGACCTCCTCCTCTCCTCAGACTCTGGCCACCTCAACATTCTCCTTCTCCTGGATCTCACTGCAGCCTTCGACACCATCAACCACAACATCCTTCTCTCCCGCCTCGAATCGTTCCTCAACATCACCGGAACTGCTCTCTCCTGGCTCAAATCATATCTAACAGACAACAATTCATCAGCATCAACAACTGCACCTCCTCCACTGCTCCTCTGTCTCAGGGCGTCCCCCAGGGTTTGGTGCTTGGTCCTCTTCTGTTCATCCTCTACCTGCTCCCTCTTGGTAACATCATACTTCATCACAGTCTCCTCTTCCACTGCTACGCTGATGATGTCCAGCTCTACATCTCCACAAAAGCCATTACCACTACTACTCACTCCACTCTGACCAACTGCCTCACTGACATTAAATCATGGATGCAAACCAATTTTCTCAAACTCAAATGTGATAAATCGGATATGATCATCATCATCTGCCCCAAATCTCTCACCAAAACCAGTCACAACTTCTGCCTCACCATTGACAACTCCACTCTGTCTCCCTCCCCACACATCCGTAACCTCTGAGTCATGTTTAACAGCAACCTCTCATTTGAACATTACATCAAACAAATCACCAGAACCTCCTTCCACCTAAAAAAACATTGCCCGTCTCCGCCCATCACTTTCCTCATCTGCTGCTGAAACTTTAATCCACGCCTTCATCACCTCCAGAATTGACTATTGCAATAGTATTCTTTATGGCACATCTTCCAAAATCCTAAACAAACTCCAATACATCCAGAACTCTGCTGCTCGCCTGCTCACCCACTCCCGTTCCCGTGATCCCATCACCCCTGTTCTCCAGAGCCTTCACTGGCTCCCCGTCCCACAACGGATCCAATACAAAATCCTTCTCCTCACACTCAAAGCCCTCCATAATCAGGCCCCCTCCTACCTCACCGACCTGCTCCACCACCACACTCCATCAGGCCCCCTCCTACCTCACCGACCTGCTCCACCACCACACTCCATCAGGCCCCCTCCTACCTCACCGACCTGCTCCACCACCACACTCCATCAGGCCCCCTCCTACCTCACCGACCTGCTCCACCACCACACTCCATCAGGCCCCCTCCTACCTCACCGACCTGCTCCACCACCACACTCCATCCCGTCGGCTCCGCTCCTCTGATGCCAATCTCCTGTCCATCCCACATAGGACCAAGCACCGGACGTGGGGTGACAGAGCCTTCTCCATATCTGCCCTCTCCCTCTGGAACTCTCTCCCCAAACTCATCCGAGACTGCACTGATCTTTCCTCATTCAAATAGCAAATCAAAATCCACCTGTTCAGAACTGCTTTTAATGTGTGATTGTTTGTTTTGTTTTTGTTTTCTTATCAGGGTCCGAGCGACTCAGAAAGTCCCTATTTATTTGTTTTACCCGTATTTTAGCTATTCTTATTTATTTATTTTTAGCTTTTAGGATGTTTTAATTATGTGAAGTTTCTTTGAGTATTATGAAAAGCGCTATATAAATTAAATGCATTATTATTATTATTTTTTACTAATACAGCTTTAGATGACAGATGTAATATTTAGGAGTTAACATTTAATTAGCCTGTTTTGTTGCACTCTAGCGTTGGTGTTAACTTTCATGAGGTTATTTTCTATAACTACTCTGGTTACTTTTGATTTAATTAAAGTGGTTGTGGTGCAGATACGGTCTCTCGAGTTTTGGGTGGGTAACTGCTTTAATTGAACTGCAGACTACAACTCTGCTTCCTGTTCTGAACTCTGGGTTGTCATGGATTTAGTCCGCTATTGAAATGCTTCAAATTTGCAGAAATGAGATCTGCTCCATCCAAAGTGGGATGAATGTGGGATGTTACAATCTGTACACATGACAACCTCGGCACCTCACATCGGTTCAGGAAAAACTCCCCCCAAAAAACCCTTTCAGGGTGAAAGGGGAAGAAACCTTCGAGAGAGCAACAGAGGTGGATCCCTCTATCAGGATTACAATAGATGTGTACAGAATGAACAATGTAACAGTTACAACACATCTAATGCATATGACATATGTAAAGAGAGTAGTAGGCATGAAAAAAAATGCAACTACCAATAATAATAATAGCAACAGGGTATGTAGTAGAATAACAATGATAATAATTTAATACCAATGCAACTAATAATAATGATAGTAGCAGTGGGTGTCAGGTCCAGATAAAACCACGATACATGGAAACCTGCAAGGCGACAAAGCACAGACTGGAAAGAAGCAAAGTTGTATAAGTTGTTATGCTGAATTTCCAATATTTCTTTCTGTCTCTGCCTGGTTTTCTCCCTCCAACATGCATTATGCATCAGTTTATCCCCCCATCATCCATCCATCTTTGTTCCCTTATTCTTCACATTCCCTCTTCGCCGTTCAAACATGCTACATAACTCCATCCTTGCTTTCTTTGACACCTAACTTTTATATTGACTTGGGGGTAGGAAAGGCAGGCTGCTTGTGTATGGGGTCGGGTTCTTTCCCATGTCCTCCTTCGTCTCATGTTGATGTCGGTTCAACAGAGCTCTCCGTTCTTTCTTTTGGACTGATTGTTGGATGGCTTTCCCCTTAAGGAGTGTATGGTGGTGGAACAGAGTCCAGGTCAGAATCCACAAGACCATGTACTTCAGAAAAAGAAGGATAAAGTTTAGCAATGCATTGCCTTTTCCCATCCATTTCCATGAATGCATTTTATTTTCTCCTTTTTCCCCTGCTTTCTGCTTCCTCTCTCCACATACTAAATCCCTTCCAGTCGGCTTTAAACGGTTTACATTTCTTTCTTTCCCTTTTGGACACCATCTCATTTTCTCCTGACTTTTTCTCTGTTCCAAGTTTGAGTTGAGCCAATTGTTGTAGGCTAAAACTGCCCTATTCAGGAAACCCCACTTTTATCCATTCTTCCAATTGTTTGACAGTTTGTCTGTCTTTCTCCCACATAAAAAAGGTTTAATAAAGTCTTGTACACATTAGTTCATGTCTTCAATTCAGCAATACAACTCCTTAAACATAACAATATGATAAATTTCCACTACAAAAATTGTAGTTGTAACAGTAGTGTTTCCCCCCCAGCACAATGATCGAGTTCTCTGAGCCACTCCCCTACGCTGCTGAGCCTAACCATGTCCCCGCCACCACAGTAATCTTTAAAAACATCAAGCAAATAAATATCATCTTTGATTGATGTAAGGTTGATGTAAATAAGGGCTGAGAGAACAGCATGTGAAAGGGGACTTTGTTTTTTTATTATGTTGAGATGTGTTTTTCCCCTCTCACAAGTTTCACAGTTCTGTCTCTGTCAGAGACAATTAACCATCTTGCTTATGTTCGAACTATAATCTAGATTGCTTGAATTTGCTTTTTGGACCAAGTCATACACAGAGGAAGCTACCAAGTGTTCTCTGCTTGTTTTAAGGGCATTCCAATGAAATCTTAAAATGTGTCTTGTTCCTGTCAGCATCATCATTAGAAATGGTAGCCTCTTTCACACAGATGATTTCAGAACACACTGTCATCACAGGAGCATAAGAGTTGTGACAATTAACGCAACAGTGTTGGCGTCAGGCAGCGACTTGCATCCATCCATCGTTGTTATATGCTGGTTGATGTCGTCCTCTGCTCGGAGAATAAGGAGCTCCTGCACTTTGTTTTCTTCCCATCTTGCTGTCATTCAAGGTTGCCGTATTTTAGCTGCGTGCGTTTTTTTAATTTTATGGTGGTTGCGGTGCACAAGTAAAATATCATTAAAACGTTACACACTGTCGGCTGTCTCTTTTCACACAGACGTCGGCCTCAGCTCTGTGACTACCTCCGCTACCTGCTCAGCAGCCCTAATCCCCCTACAAACCTGTCATACCTGTGAGGGCTCTGCTCTGGTATACACTGTAAAAAATAGAGTTTTGTGTGTTAGCAATCACAGTGAAGGAGGTGAGCTATTTAAGTACTTCTGATTGGATGACCGTGCAAGTGCTGACTTAAGCCCACAGAAAAGGTCTGACTGATCTTCTGTTTGTCTTTGTGGCCCTCAGTCACCTGTCCGGCTCCAGATTCACGGACCTCCACCACATCTGCAGCCCCTTCATCAAACGAGCCTGCCTCATCTCTGGCTATGTGAGATGTTTTTGTTACATTTATATTATAAAGTACTATCATTGTGCTAAAGTCAATTGCCTACCAATTGTATATACTTACCATTACTGTTTGCCATTTTCTGAGTTGCATTATTGTTGCATGTTAATACAGCTAAAAATGATGACTATTTGAAAAAGATTTGCAAAATATTACATTGAAATGTTGTAAAGCCCTGTTGGGTTTTTAGTAGAATAATACTTCAATATTTGCTTCCAATTTGTAATTGTTTGTATTGTACACTGTAAGTAGTATACAAGATGCCATTTAGCTGTCATAATCACAGGATTCAAAGGGTGCTTTGAAGCGGGGTTTGTATGAAGTACTTTTCCATAGTCAGTGTATCACTGACTGTAAATGACGGTCCTGTTGGTACACCTGCCCCTAGTTTAGAGAAACAGGCAGACAGGAGAGCAAAGTGGTTACCAATGGCAACCCTTACTGTTAAGCCCTGAATTTGTTATTGTTTTTTTATTTGTATCAGTTGTGATAATAGACATGTCAATTTTCAATTAAATAAATTCTTCATTTTGTGAACTCCCCTTCACTCCATTCTTTTCTTAAAATACATTTCAGGCACAGGACGTGTTCTTGCTTGAAGTCCTGTAAACGGGAAACTAATCGTGCATTGTGACTGAACTCTTACGTTTTCCCCTCCCTCCTCCAGGTGGTGATCATCATGTCGGTCAGGCTGTGGCTGATGGGAGGATCCATGCCCCTGTTCTCTGAACAGGACAACCCTGCCTCCTTCTCTCCACACCTGCTTACCAGGTTTGTGACACACAAACAAACAAAAGAAAGCTTATGCTTCTCCCTTTTTTACTGTTTTTTTTCCCAGATAAAATGCGTTTCAATGTTAAAATATATCAATTCAAATTCACCTATTTCAGAGATTGCATTGATTATTGTATAATGAGCCATAAATGTACAATGGCACTTTATCATCAGCCTTGTTGTGTATTTGGCTTTCACAAGTTAGTTAGAAGATGGAAATAACTGACAAAGTTATGCCTAAAACAAATTGAATAAATAAATAATAATTTAATCTAATTTTGTGTTTTTTAAACTGGAAATGTCAAGAATTTAACTAAAGTTTTAAAAAGCAGGCATGTGGATTTGGGGATTATATTAGCTGATAATCATACTTGCACTAATATTTGGAGCCACATCACCATCAGTAGTTATATGTATGATTTATAAATCAAGCACTTTCACTGCCGTTCACGTGAATGATTGTGACGATGACTTTGAGGCCGAGGACCACGTTATGCGTATATTGTATAAATTCATGGGGCCAAGCAAACCATATAGTAATGAAGCCATCAGTTTATACCATCAGTTTCTTTGTTCTTGTTCCAGTCACATTTGTACCTAAAATTGGTTATAGCTCAGGAGTTAAGTGATTAAAGAATATTCAAAAGGTTGGTTGTTTGATCCCTGGCGGCAGTTAGGGGTGGTCCATATGAAGGATTCATTCAGTTAGTAGCCTCGTAACAGCACGGTGGTGTTTTGAGTTGTGAGTGAACTGTATTGCTGAGCAACCTGGATCTCAGCAGTAAGGAACATTTTAGAAAAACATCCCCTTGTACTTCTTTTGTTATATCAACATGTGTAGCACCTCTCAGCCACAGCCAAACTGTGAATTACATTACAGCTGTTCCTAGAGTGTATGAATATTAGTTAGTCCTGATGGGCAGGTGGCACCTTAGCCCCTCCCATCAGCGTATGAATGGGTGAATGATATCATGTAGTGTTAAAGCGCTTTGGTTGGTCGGTAGACTAGAAAAGCGCTGTACAATCATAGGTCCATTTACCACGGTTCAGAAAAAATAGACAATGGAAACAGTAGCAGTGCCAACTGCATATACAATGCAGTGTGTGGACACCACATGTGTACGAGCCATAGCGGTTCAGCATGCTGTGTGGCTGCTCTGACCTGTTAACATGGGCACGGAAAGATTTCGCTACGAAAAGGAACGGCTTAGTTCATCTCGTGTTGTGTCTCCCTTGTACCTGTCTGTATGCCAAAAAACAAAGTGTGTGTGTGTGTGTTGATCACGGTAAAGATTATTTTCTAAAGTCCATGTGGCCCAATGTGACACCGGTGATGGTGACCAAATTGGTATACCATGGCGACGTAATCGGTGAGACAGCATATCATTGAGTCAGTCAATAGCACAGCGTCAAAGGAAAATAGCTCTTCTCTCCTATAGCCACCTGGGAAATTTATACCAAATTCCCATTTCCCTCTCTGTCCTTCCTGTCTCGTTATTTCTGCTCCCTGAAGTCTAGCTGAGCCTCCAGTATTGCCGTATCACCTCTCTGTGTGACTGTCAGTGTGTCCTCACTCTATCCATCCTGCTTCTATGTGCAGGTAGAAAAAAATGAAATGGCTTTTTAAAGTTGATTATGAGGTCCAAATTTTCTTCATAACTTGTTCTGGGGCATCTACTATTCAACCTGTATACGTTGTCTATGCTAGTTAGATTGCATATAACTTTGCAGATGACACAACTTAGCATTCTCACCAAATTACTATGGTGCCCACTGTGCCATTAGCCAACAATTAAAGACAGGTTATTAGGGGCTTGAACTTCACCTTCTTCCCCCTTGTTTTCCTCTTTTATCCCCCTGTCTCCTAATCAAGTTCTTACCTTGGTAACCTCTGCCCGCCCAACCACCTGCCCCCTTGACCCCATCCCTTCTCACATTCTCCAGTCCATTGCTCCGGACCTTCTTCCCTTTCTCACCCATCTTATTAACACCCCCCTCTCAACTGGTTGTTTCCCTAACTCTCTGAAGGAGGCAAGAAACCCACTCTCGACCCATCTGAAGTCAATAACTACAGACCTGTCTCTCTCCTCCCCTTCCTTTCCAAAACTCTAGAGCGAGCTATCTTTAACAAAGTCTCCTCCTTTCTCCACAGTAACAACCTTCTAGACCCCCACCAGTCTGGATTCAAGGCAGGCCACTCAACAGAGACTGCCCTCCTTGCTGTCTCTGAGCAGCTTCACACTGCTAGAGCAGCCTCTCTCTCCTCTGTCCTTATCCTTCTAGACCTTTCCGCTGCCTTTGACACAGTGAACCACCAGATCCTCATGTCCTCCCTCCAGGACCTGGGTATCTCAGGCACCACGCTCTCACTCTTCTCATCCTACCTCACCGACCGCTCTTACCGGGTAACCTGGAGAGGATCTGTGTCTGAGCCTTGTCCTCGCACTACTGGGGTCCCTCAGGGCTCAGTCCTTGGTCCTCTTCTCTTCTCTCTGTACACCAACTCTCTTGGCTCTGTCATTTGCTCGCATGGCTTCACCTACCACAGCTATGCTGACGACACCCAACTGATCCTCTTGTTTCCCCAATCCGAAATACAGGTACAGCACGAATCTCTGCCTGTCTGACTGACATCTCTCAGTGGATGTCTGACTGGCATCTCTCAGTGGATGTCTGACTGACATCTCTCAGTGGATGTCCGCTCACCACCTGAAAATTAACCCGAACAAGACTGAACTTCTCCTCCTTCCAGGAAAAGGCTCTCCCACCCACGACCTAACTATTAACTTCAACAACTCAGTGCTGGCTCCGACTCTGACTGCCAGGAACCTCGGAGTGACGCTCGACAGTCAACTCTCCCTGACTGCCAACATTACCGCAATAACACGCTCCTGTAGGTACATGCTGTACAACATCAGGAGGATACGACCCCTTCTCACTCAGAAGGCGTCACAGGTTCTGGTCCAGGCTCTGGTCCAGGCTCTGGTCATCTCACGGCTAGACTATTGCAACTCCCTCCTGGCAGGTCTACCTGCTAATGCCATTCGACCTCTACAGCTCATCCAGAATGCAGCTGCTCGACTGGCCTTCAACCTCCCGAAATGTACCCACACTACTCCGCTCCTTGCGACCTTCACTGGTTACCGGTGGCCGCCCACATCCGCTTCAAAACATTGGTACTTGCGTGCCGTGCTGCGAATAGATCGGGTCCGGTCTACATCCAGGACATGGTCAAACCGTACACCCCAGCCCGTTCACTTCGCTGGGCTTCTGCCAATCGGCTTGTAGTTCCTTCACTTAGAGCTAAACACTCAACAAAATCACGACTGTTTGCTGTGCTGGCTCCTCATTGGTGGAACAAGCTTTCCATTGACATCAGGACAGCAGAAGTCTCTACATCTTCCGTCGCAAACTAAAAACACATCTTTTTCGACTATACCTTGAATAGGGAAGGTAGAGCCGTAGTAGCACTCTAGTAGCACTTAAATGTCCCTTACCGATAGCACTTTGTTGTTTAGCACTTTAGTAGCACTTTAGTAGCACTTAAATGGCACTTACGGATAGTACTCTGTAGTTTAACGTTATTGAAGAAATTGTACTTGCTTGATTCTTGTTGTTCTGAGTTTGGACTCTTGGTTTAATGCACTTATTGTAAGTCGCTTTGGATAAAAGCGTCAGCTAAATGACATGTAATGTAACCCGCATACCTTTTGGCAACAAGCAGAACAAACTGAAATGTATTGCTTAGTCTGATTCCAGAGCTATAGACAATAGCCCAAGTTAGCCTCACCAGACACACCAAGGCAGCAGGTCGTCCCTCAATCAGACGATCGGCGGGTTCAATCCCCAGCTCCGCCAGTCACTTAACCCCAAATTGCTACCGAAATGGGTGTGAATGATTAGATCCTGATAGGCAGGTGGCACCTTGCATGGTAGCCCCTGTCATCAGTGTAATTAATGGGTGAATGATGAGTTGAGTGGTTGGAAGATGAGAAAAGAGATGTACAAGTACAGTCCATTTACTAATTAAAGGAATTAGTGTGTGTGTGTGTGCTTCATGCTTTCTCTCTTTCTGCCCCTTACTTATTCCACCTCCTTCCTCAGACCAGCTGCTACAGAGTAGCTGTCACACTGTGGACAGATCAATAGTTTCAGCCATGCAGGTCTTGAACCCACGGAGAGACATGTAGATAACGCAAACAAGTTTAAAGCAAATGAATCGGCAACGTGACTTACAATACACACTATAACTTGGCACAGTGTTGGGCTCTAAATGTCAGGTTATAGAATTACTCCATATCAATATTAAAACTTCGGACAACCTCCTGTTCATTTTATACTCTGGTAAACTTTAGTATTGAGATAAGTACAGGATGATTCAAATGATTGATTTAAACTCTTGTTAAATTTTGATTATTGATCACTGTATGATTCCATTTTTTTCTCTTTCTTTCATCCCTGTATCTGCCTCTCATCCATTGTCTCTCTTTTTCTACATCCATATCTCTGTCCTCTCACCACAGGATTTTGACCTATTCTTACCTGCTGTCTTTCAACGCCTGGCTGCTGCTGGCCCCCATCATGCTGTGTTATGACTGGCAGGTGGGCAGCATTCCCATGGTGGAGTCACTGGGTGACATGCGCCTCCTGGCCACTACGCTACTGGCCGTGGTGATGGTTGCTCTCTGCCTTCACTGCGTCTTCTCACTGCAGGTAAGAGCAATAAAGTGATAAGTAGCTGGAAAGGGCCTACACTTGCAATTCTCATGAACTCTGTTGCCTCCTGATGCCCTCTGTCCTCATCACATCATTTGAAGAGTTGGAAAAAGCATAGTGGTTACAGCATTTTCCATTAAATCTCAAGTTATGCATCTATGTAGTCATTGCAAATGAGCTTCTCACTTTATTTGAAATGGGGTAGATAGTTTCAATCTAATTATCTAACTCCCACCCCGAGCCAGGCGGCTCCCCACGAATGACTCGTGTGCCCAGGCCCCATGGGGATCATAGTACCCCTTCTGGAGGCTCCGGGGACCACCCCGAGCCAGGCGGGTCCCCTCAAAGGGGTTCGGAGCTGGATCCACCTTGTACTCCGATGAACCCTTTCTTCGGCCATGAGGCCCACCCGAACACAGGAGGGAAAAATAGTCCATGATGGTTATCGTCAGGGGATCCGAGTCGGCTGGGTTCTTACTGGGCAGATCCTTCTGTCATGACCGAACAAAGACTTGAACCCAAACGCACGACTCAAGGCAAAGTAACAACAAAAAATCGTAGTTTTAATTAACTGGAAACAAACAAACAGAAAATCTACATGAACAAAGTAACATAATATCATGATGACTGGTGACTGGTGAATTTCATAAAAATGGCTGGTTCTCTGGCACAAAAGACAAGACGAACTGGCACAGGACAAAGGGAGACGCAGACAATATATACACACAGGGTGAGGGCACAGGTGGAAACAATCAGGAGCGAGCCAGACAATCAGACCAAAGGGGAAACACACAGGGGAAGGAACAAGTTGCCTGAAACGAGAGGAAAGTTGACTTTCAAAATAAAACATGAAATCACGAGACAACATGGACACAAGACACAAAACTGATTAACTTTAACATGACAGTTTCCTGGACATGACAATATCCCGGTTTTGTTATGGTTTATATGCAGATTATTATCTAATCAGAAGAATATACAGACAATAGTTTATGAAACACCTTATTTACATGATCTGCGTTTGTCTTTATGATAGTTTGTTCATGTTCGTTCCTGTTCTGAAGAGACGTTCATGTCCTGAAGAACCTGTTCAACCATTCATGTTCTGAAGAACCTGTTCATGTTCTGAAGAGTTGTTCATGTTCTGAAGAACCTGTTCAATGTGTGTGTGTGTATGTATGTATGTGTGTGTGTGTGTGTGTATGTATGTATATATATATATATATATATATATATATATATATATATATATATATATATATATATATATATACATACACACACACACACACACACACACACCTCCACCTCCTATGAATCGCCACCTTAACGTGGTGGAGGAGTTTGAGTGGCTCAGTGATCCTGGGAGCTATGTTGTCCGGGGCATCAGCCCCTGGTAGGGTCTCCCAAGGCAAACAGGTCTCGGGGGAAAGCCCAGACTAAGAGCGGTTCAATAAACCCTGATGATTACCAGCCCACGGACTGAAGCTACCTTGCCCGGACAAGGGAAACCGGGGCACCCTCCCGGAGCCAGACCCAGGAGGGGAGCTCGTCGGCGAGCGTCTGGTGGCCGGGCTTTCGCCCATGGGGCCCGGTCGGGCTCAGCCCGAAAAAACATCATGGAGCAGCAGTCACCCTGTGGACCCACCACCCGCAGGGAGAATTATCGAGGTCGGGTGCTATGTAGACCGGGCGGCGGGCCAGGTGGGAGACCTGGGCGGGCCGATCGCCGGCAGCATAGACTAGCTCTAGGGACGTGGAACGTCACCTCACTAGCGGGGAAAGAGCCGGAGCTGGTGCAGGAGGTGGAGCGGTACCAGCTAGATCAGGGGTCGGCAACCTTTACCACTCAAAGAGCCATTTGGACCCGTTTTCCACAGTAAAGAAAACACTGGGAGCCACAAAACCCTTTTGATATTTAAAATGAAATAACACTGCATATAACGTTTTTTTTGCCTTTATGCTATGTATAAACAAACTATAATGTGTTGCATTTATGAAATCAATGAACGACTGCAGAGAAAACAAAATTACATTTCTGCATGCAACAAAACATTTTGAGCTCTGAAAAAAAGATGTTGACGTTGGGTTGAAGGTTACTTTCAAGTAAAATACTCAATGTCTATTTGAGTCCTTCTTGTATTTCTGAAAAAAATGCCGTCCTCTCTCTGTGAACGGCTTCCCGTGCCTGACTATTTCCTGAGCGCATATGTACTTGAATTTGCAGACTTCATCCACTTCTTGAAGTGATTTTTACTCAGATCAACCTTCCGCATCAGTTCCGAAACGGCTTTTTTTCTCTCATCTCCATCCGGATATTTTTGAGCAAAGGCTGCGTGTTTATTCTGGAAATGTCTTGCGACATTTGACTTTTTGTTGTTTCCTAGTTTCTCATTACATATTAAGCATACTGGTAAACCAGTCTCGTCAGCAGTGAAAGCAAATGAATCTGTCCACGTACCATTGAACGTTCTGTTTTCTTCAGACACTGTTCTCTTCTTAGAATTCTCCATAGTTGTCCTACCTGGGATTCGAAAAGTTCAAGAAATCGCGCGCTGGCGGGTGTCGCACATTGGCGGTTGTGACGCATAGTAACAGCGTAACAGCGACATAAATTTTTTTAACACGTTTTATTTAGATGTTACAAGATCACCTTAATCTTCAAATTTAGAATTACATTTTAAAAACGAACAAACTAAAATAAAATACATTTTAATTAAATACTCATTAATTATTTTCAAAAGCCACAGGGAGCCGCATCAGAGGGATGAAAGAGCCGCATGCGGCTCCGGAGCCGCGGGTTGCCGACCCCTGAGCTAGATATAGTTGGGCTCACCTCCACGCACAGCATGGGCTCTGGAACCAAGCTCCTGGAGAAGGGTTGGACTTTGTCCTTTTTCTGGAGTTGCCCAGGGTGAGAGGCGCCGGGCGGGAGTGGGGATACTCGTGAGCCCCCGGCTGAGCGCCGCTGTGTTGGAGTTTTCCCCGGGGAACGAGAGGGTCGCCTCCCTGCGCCTACGGGTTGCGGGGAGTAAGGCTCTGACTGTTGTTTGTGCTTATGCACCGAACAGCATTTCGGAGTATCCGGCCTTCTTGGAGTCGGTGGGAGGGGTCCTGGAAAGGGCGCCGCCTGTCGACTCCATAGTTCTCCTGGGAGACTTTAACGCTCACGTGGGCAATGACAGAGAAACCTGGCGGGGCGTGATTGGGAGGAACGGCTTGCCCGATCTGAACCCGAATGGTGTTTTGTTGTTGGACTTCTGTGCTAGCCACAGTTTGTCCATAACGAACACCATGTTCGAACATAAGGTGGCTCATAAGTGTACCTGGTACCAGAACACCTTAGGCCGGAGATCAATGATCGACTTTGTAATCGTATCATCTGATCTGTGGCCGTATGTCTTGGACACTACATTCACATACATTCAGAGTCTTCAGAGTCAACTGATCACCACCTGGTGGTGAGTTGGATCAGATGGCGGGGGAGTCGGCTAGAAAGACCTGGCAAGCCCAAACGTGTAGTGAGGGTGAACTGGGAACGTCTGGCAGAGGATCCTGTCCGGGAGGTCTTCAACTCCCACCTCCGGAAGAACTTCTCACAAATCCCGAGGGAGGCTGGGGACATGGAATCCGAGTGGACCTTGTTCAAAGCCTCTATTGTGGACGCGGCTGCTCGGGGCTGTGGCCGGAAGGTCATCGGTGCCTGTCGTGGCGGTAACCCGAGAACCCGGTGGTGGACACCGGGGGTGAGGGAAGCTGTCAAACTGAAGAAGGAGGCCTTTCATATATATATATATATATATATATATATATATATATATATATATATATATATATATATATATGACAGGGCGACTGTAGGTCAGTGGTTAGCAGGTCCGTCTTTCAATCAGGGGGTTCAATGCCCGCCCTAGTCGATGTGTCCTTGAGCAAGACACTTAACCCTGAATTGTTCCCTGTAGCTGTGTCTACAGTGTATGAATGTAACATGGTTGTAAGTCGCTTTGGATAAAAGCATCAGCTAAATGACATGTAATGTAATGTAATATATGTATGTGTGTGTGTGTGTATATATATATATATATATATATATATATATATAATGTGTGTGTATATATATGTATGTATATATATATACATACATACACACACACACACACACACACACACACACACACATACAGGGATATCTGTCATCCCTGTTCTTATATTTTATTTTGTGTCTGTAAAGTGTTGGGCGCCATGGCCCCTGCTCTCTTTCTCTTTCCGTTTCATGGATTGTGAAAATCTGGTTTGTGGTCCATGCCTACTAATTATTCATACATTTCTGTCATTTCATATGTTGTAATTTTGTAACGCTGTTCATTCTGTACACATGACATCTATTGCTTCTGTCGATCCGGGAAGAGGGATCCTCCTCTGTTGCTCTCCTGAAGGTTTCTTCCCTTTTTTCCCTGTCAAAGATTATTTTTGGGGAGTTTTTCCTGATCCGATGTGAGGTCCTGGGACAGGGATGTCGTATGTGTACAGATTGTAAAGCCCTCTGAGGATAATTTGTGATTTTGGGCGAAACAAAATAAATTGAATTGAATCATCTGCTTTCCTTTCAAGTTTATTTTGACACATGTATCAGTTTGTTGTTGTTTGTTTGTTTGTTTTACAGAGTCTGAATTACACATATTACAATTCACAATAAATCTGCTTTTCATCCAAGCTGTTATAAGAGGTTTCATTTGGAGCCTTTTTACTTGGCTAATTCTAAAATATAATATGTGTTTCTTCTTCTCTCTCTCTCTCTCCCCCTATTTATCTCTCTTTTTACACCTCTCCCTCTCTCTCTATACAGAGAAAGGAAAGCAGACAGGTGTTGGTTGGAATGTTGTTTCTGGTCTTCCCCTTCATTCCTGCCAGTAACCTTTTCTTCAGGGTGGGATTTGTTGTGGCCGAGAGGGTTCTCTACATGCCAAGGTGTGTGTGTATCAAAGACAGTTAGACAATGCACTGATCAAGTCACTGCCAGTTATTCTCATGGAGATTATTTTGAAACATAATTTTTACAACTGGAATCTCAATCTGACAATGCAACATCACTAAAAGAACTTCATGAGAGAAAACCGTGACCAATATTAAAATGAATATACAAATTGTCTGTTGAAAACAACGATCATAGTTTACAGACCCCACTTCCTGTACCTATTGTACTTGTTGTAGCTGTACTTATGGTTTTCATTTAATGATCGCTCCACTTTTGGACAATATGCACGGATCAACGGATGACATTTTGATTAGATTTGATTAGAATGTGGTGGTCAAGGTCACTGTGACCTCTCAAAACATGATGTAATTCATGTCAAAGGGTTTGGCAAAAGTATGTGTACCCAGGGGATCTGAAGGGATTTGGGCATCACGTTATGTCACAATGTTTTGAGGAGGCATGTGTTGAGTGATGACAGTGAGAGGATGTAGGACTACAGTAAATACTACTTTTGCCTTTTTTGTGTCTCACCCTCGTGTTTCTCCACCAATCCCCCACTTACATCCTTCCTCTTCTACTCTTCTAGTATGGGTTATTGTATTTTGGTGGCTCATGGCCTAGGTCGGCTTTGTTCGGTGATGGGCCGTTGGGGCACCACAGTCCTCAGTGTCTCCATGCTGCTGCTCATTCTGCTCTTCTCCTGGAAGACCGTCCAGCAAAACCACGTCTGGCTCTCCAGGGAGGCGCTCTTCCGGTAAGGAGACATAGAGACTGTGTTGGTGTGTGTTTGGGCATCTTTTACCTGCCATGTGGGGACATACATCTGATTACATTATGAAATTGTCCTTATTGGGGAGGGCAAAATTAGGAGAATTGCATGTGCTCATAATGTAAATCATTACATCCATCCATCCATTTTCAATACCATCCCATCCATCCATCCATTTTCAATACCGTTTATCCTCATTAGGGTCGCGGGGGCGCTGGAGCCTATCCCAGCTGACATAGGGCGAAGGCAGGGGACACCCTGGACAGGCCGCCAGTCCATCGAGGGTACACAAAAAATCATTACATTTTAGGATTAATAAAGCAGGGGTTCCAAACTCGCGGGCCGACCGATATTTTGTGGCCCCCTACTTGACATCAAAGTTTAGTGTTAGTGCGGCCCGCGCGTTTTTCTCACACGCACGATTTTCGGACAGTCTGTGAAACCCCCTCCGGAGAACGGCCGGTGTTACGGTTTACGAAGCGACCGCGTTAACTGGCGACTTTGAACAAATGTGTCCGTTGTTGTCGTAGTTAGACAGCTGTTGAAAATAGGAAGAGAACACGTAGCTGCCCTCGTGAAGGCCGCATTGTTTAATTTGTATATTATATATTATTATATATATGAGAGGGGTTGACACTTCATTACAAAATTAAACCAAGCGGCATTCACGAGGACCGCTATGCGTGAAAAGTCGCCAGTTAACAGGGTCGCCTGTTAAACCGTAACACCGGTCAACGCGGAAATACCGCATCCGAAAGTAGGTTACGGTTTCTCCAGCCTAAGTGCGTGACGTTCAGCCCCACATAATTCGGCGTGCATGGCGTAAATGCAGCGTTCGATTTTTAAACACTTTCATCGGATTGAAATCCGTGAAATGTCACCGAAGAACGGCCACTCAACGCGGAAGTACCGCATCCAAATGTCGAACGCGTTTGAGTACTTTCTCCAGCCGGAGTACGGGACATCCAGCTGCCCATCATTCGGCGTGCATGGCGTAAATACAGCGTTAGATTTGCGGACACTTTCATGGGATAGAAGTCCGTGAAACCCCCTCCGGAGAACGGCCCCGATCCTGTGCTGTGATCCCAAATGGCTCATGACGTCACACAGGAGCTGAATGTACAAGGCCAGGGGCAGCTTGTCAGCGCTGCTATGACAACGTCAGAGCATTCTCCACACAACGTGTGTTATGGAAAGCCCAGCTCTCTCAGACAAACCTCTGCCATTTCCTAGCATGCAACGCACTAATAATATTAATAATAATAATATATCCTTTATTGGTCCCCGTGGGTAAATTCTTCTCTGCATTTGACCATCCTTAGTTCTTAAGGAGCAGTGGGCTGCAGTGAAGCGCCCTGGGAGCAACTGGGGGTTCAGTGTCTTGCTCAAGGACACTTCAACATGAAACTATGGGGAGAGCGGGGATTGTACCGGAGACCTTGTGGTTACAGGACTCTCCCCACTGAACTACAGCCGACTTATGTATGCACAACATTCAGTGGTGAGAAGTATGTTGATGCCATTGTAAAGCTACAGGAGGAATTTGATCACAGCTTTGAGAACTTCAAGACACAGACACTTTTCAGATGTTTGCTGACCTCCTTCCATGTGCAAGATGCCATCCTGTGCTTCAAACGGAGCTCATGGACCTGCAGTGCAACTCTAAACTCAAAGCCAAGTTCAGGGAGGTGAGTGGACAAGCAGACAAGCCCCCACCTTCCCTGAGCTTTCCAGGATGTTCAAGCAGACCATGAGCCTTTCTGGGAGCACATATCTGTGTGAAAAGCTCTTCTTCCAACATGAACTTTAATAAGTCAAAGTACAGGTCCAAACTCACTGATGAGCATCTTCAAGCCAGACTGAGGGTCTCAACTGCTTCCTCCCTCAAGCCCAATGTGGCTCAGCTGTGTAAGAGGAAGCACTGCCAGGTCTGTGGCAGCCAGGAGTAGACAAGAGAAGCCTATATTCTGAAGAACCTGTTCAACCAATCATGTTCAGAATCAGAATCAGGTTTTATTGGCCAAGTAAGTTTGCACAAACAAGGAATTTGACTTGGTAAGGTGACTCTCAGTGTGCTTACACAAAATATACAATACAATACAATACAATACAATACAATACAATACAGTATACAAATATACAACATAATACAAATATACAACAATACAATACAATACAATACAAACAAACAGTGCAATGGACTAAGGAGTTTAAGAAGTATGTACAGGCGGAATGGCTATATACAGTGGCTGTGGAATGTTGCACAGCAGTAGTGCAAGAAGAAGTGGAGAGTGCGAGAAGTGCAGGGATTTAAAGTATATAAATATAAATATATATATGTATATATATGCTACAGTGGTGTTATTTGTTCAGTAGTGAGACGGCGAGGGGGAAGAAACTGTTTTTGAGTCTGGAGGTTTTGGCTAACAGTGATCTGTAGCGTCTACCAGAGGGGAGGAGTTTGAATAGTTTGTGTCCGGGGTGTGAGGGGTCTGCAGTGATTTTTCCTGCCCGTTTCCTGACTCTGGAGGTGTACAGGTCTTGGATGGTGGGCAGGTTGGCACCGATGATCTTTTCTGCAGACCTGACTGTCCGTTGGAATCTGTTCTTGTCCAGTTTGGTGGCCGATCCCAACCAGACAGTGATTGAGGTGCACAGAACAGACTCTATGACTGCGGTGTAGAACAAGATCAGCAGATCCTGAGGCAGGTTGTACTTCCTAAGCTGGCGCAGGAAGTACAGCCTCTGCTGGGCCTTCTTGATGATGGTGTTGATGTTGGGTTCCCACTTCAGATTCCGGGAGATTGTGGATCCCAGAAACCTGAAGGATTCCACAGCCAACACAGTAGTGTTGTGTATGATGAGGGGGGGCAGTGCTGGGGGGCTCCTCCTAAAGTCCACTGTCATCTCCACGGTTTTAAGCGTGTTCAGCTCTAGGTTGTTGCGACCGCACCACGGGACCAGCTGTTCAACTTCCCGCCTATATGCAGACTCATCATCATCACGGATGAGGCTGATGACTGATGTGTCGTCTGCAAATTTTAGGAGTTTGACAGATGGGTCTCCTGAGGTGCAGTCGTTTGTGTAGAGGCAAACTGCAGAGGGTCCAGCAGGGGGCCTGTGATGCCCTTCAGATGGGTCAATACCAGTCTCTCCAGGGATTTCATGACCACAGACGTCAGGGCGATGGGCCTGTAGTCATTCAGCCCAGTGATGGAGGATTTCTTGGGAACCGGGATGATGGTGGAGCGTTTGAAGCAGGAGGGGACTTCACACAGCTCCAGAGATCTGTTGAAGATCCGTGTGAAGATGGGGGCCAGCTGATCAGCACAGGCTTTCAGGCAGGAGGGTGACACACCGTGACACACCGTCTGGGCCTGCTGCCTTCCTTGTCTTCTGTCTGAAGAACCGTTCATGTTCTGAAGAACCCGTTTAACCGTTCATGTTCTGAAGAACCCGTTTATGTTCTGAAGAACCGTTCATGTTCGTTCCTGTTCTGAAGAACCCGTTTAACCGTTTATGTTCTGAAGAAACCCGTTCAAACCGTTCATGTTCTGAAGAACCTGTTCAACCATTCATGTTCTGAAGAGCCGTTGATGTCCTGAAGAACCTGTTCAACCATTCATGTTCTGAAGAACCCGTTCAACCGTTCATGTTCTGAAGAGCCGTTGATGTCCTGATGAACCTGTTCAACCATTCATGTTCTGAAGAACTGTTCATGTTCGTTCCCTTTCTGAAGAACTCGTTCAACCGTTCATGTTCTGAAGAACCTGTTCAACCATTCATGTTCTGAAGAACCGTTCATGTTCTGAAGAACCTGTTCATGTTCTGAAGAGCCGTTCATGTTCGTTCCTGTTCTGAAGAACTCGTTCATGTTCTGAAGAACCTGTTCAACAATTCATGTTCTGAAGAGCCGTTCATGTTCGTTCCTGTTCTGAAGAGCCGTTCATGTTCGTTCCTGTTCTGAAGAACTCGTTCATGTTCTGAAGAACCTGTTCAACAATTCATGTTCTGAAGAGCCGTTCATGTTCGTTCCTGTTCTGAAGAACTCGTTAATGTTCTGAAGAACCTGTTCAACCATTCATGTTCTGAAGAGCCGTTCATGTTCGTTCCTGTTCTGAAGAACTCGTTCATGTTCTGAAGAACCCATTCAACCGTTCATGTTCGTTCTGAAGAACTCGTTCAACCGTTCATGTTCTGAAGAGCCGTTCATGTTCGTTAATACTCTGAAGAACCCGTTCATGTTCTGAATTGTTATTAATAAAGATTGGATCAGTTGTACTTTTTTTTTAATACTTAATGTTGCCCAGACTCTAGCTCCAGCGGCCCCCAGGTAAATTGAGTTTGAGACCCCTGCTATAAAGTATGACAATATTTCTAATTTAATCCCCAGTATAATTGTAGGTTATATGGTCCCACTACTATTCTCTCACATTCCTGCTCGTATCAGCAGATTTTCAGGACTAATAGTCTGAGTGGTAAAGACATCGCTACTTTGGATTGAGCCCTTTGACTTTCCAATGAGAAATATTAATTATAATGTTTTTAAACAGAGCACCCCTCCCAAGTTGGGCGTTGGAGAGTTGAAAAGGGTGAGCAAAGTGATAGATGTAAGGTAGTGACAGGAGTACACCAGTGCTCTAAAATCACCAATTCAATTCAATTCAATTCAGTTTATTTTGTATAGCCCAATATCACAAATTACAAATTTGCCTCAGAGGGCTTTACAATCTGTACACATACGACATCCCTGTCCCAGGACCTCACATCGAATCAGGAAAAACTCCCCAAAAATAACCTTTGACAGGGAAAAAAGGGAAGAAACCTTCAGGAGAGCAACAGATGAGGATCCCTCTCCCCAGATGGATAGATGCAATAGATGTCATGTGTACAGAATGAACAGAGTTACAGAGTTACATAAACACATTACATGAATATGACAATGTATGAATGGAACTCCAATCCATGAAACAGAAGGAGGTAGAGAGGAGGGGGGGCGGGGCGCATCAGCAGGGCCAACGCGGGAGGCCGGCTCACCAGGCATCAGACACCTCCAGGTCCAATGGACCCTATGAGACGTGAAGTCACAACGACTCCGGGGAGGAAGCAGAGTTAATAAGGTGCAATGGAGAGATGTAAATTCATCCATAAGGAGAGAGAGAAGAGGAGATAGGTGCTCAGTGTATCCTAAAACATCCCCCAGCAGCCTATCAGCCTATACGCCTATAGCAGCATATCAAGGGGCTGGACCAGGGCAAACCTGATTCAGCCCTAACTATAAGCACTATCAAACAGGAAAGTCTTAAGTCTATTCTTGAATGAGGTGACTGTGTCTGCCTCCCGGACTGAAAGTGGAAGCTGGTTCCATAAAAGAGGAGCACCAGGAAGTTAGTTATTCTAAATTGGCCTATTGATTTGGCCACTCATCAACACAGTCAATAGTAGAAGCAGTGGGGACATACTCATGAAGTCAATTAAAGTTCCTTAAAGGTGCCCATACATCCAGCATTGTTTACATCCATGTTGCAGTCTTCTCCCCTCTCTGTCGAAACACAGAGACATAATAAAAATATATTCAGAGCAGAGTAAATTATTTATTTTTAGGCTGAAGACTTGGTTTAAGGTTAGGGTAAGGGTTAGGATTAGGCTAGAAGCGTATTTGAAACGTCAAAAAACATGAAAACACAACTGTGTATTGATTAATGAAATTACTATTAATTAGTTAATTAATAATCTGTCTATCTGATGGCGTCTCTTCCCCACCATGATGGGTGAGACTGAGACATCAACAGTGAAATATATAGTCCTAGAAGTGATTTTTTTCCCTCACATTTTTTCCATACTCATTCAGTCCTGAACGAGGACTGAAATTGTGTGCGTTTGTATGTGTCATATGCATAGTACGCGTGTATAGGTGGAGTGTGTGTGTGTGTGTGTGTGTGTGTGTGTGTGTGTGTTTTAACTTGTTTTGTGCATAGTGTGTTTTGGGAAAAGGAATGGTTGGCTAGTGAATCTTGTCTCACACACGCTATCAATTGTTTATACACTGAAGGGTTGCTCTGCTCTCATCTGTGCATGAAGGCGTATCGTCTTTTTAGCAACTAGGTGTTGAATACTTTTATTTAACTGTGTGGACTGAAAGTACTGAACGGGTAGAAACTGAAAAACTGAAAAGGTTTCCTCATCCGATCGGCATTTCTCTTATTATAATGAAGAATGCCGATCCTCTTAATATAACAAAAAAATGGTATCCTGTTGAAATCGAAACGTGTATGTTAAAGTAATCGAGTTCCTCCTATTCTGACGGTGAGAGGGTGTCACGTTGGCTGACTGGCTCAGTGGTGAGCAGGGCTGTCCTAAAATCGGAGGATCGGCGGTTCGAACCCCAGCTCCGCCAGCCCATGTCGATGTGTCCTTGGGCAAGACACTTAACCCAAAATTGCTCCCGTAGCTGTGTCTACGGTGTGTGAATGTGTGTATGAATGTTAGTTACTGATGTTAGGTGGAACCTTACCGCCTCCCATCAGTGTATTAATGGGTTAGGGTTAGTCATGTTTTATATATATGCTCTGTGTTCCTTGGCCTGATCTTATAGTCCAGTATACTGTATATGTCTTGCACTCAGGACAGCTCTTCTGGGATCTCAACTCTACTTGACAGAGCTTATTGTGGCTGGGTTTATGTTTTTCTACAGACTGACATCATGCCTCCTCTTCCTCCTTGTTACAGCTCTGGTATCCAGACTCTGCCACACAATGCCAAAGTCCACTACAACTACGCAAACTTCCTGAAAGACATCGGCCGGCACCAGGAGGCCATTCACCACTACACCACTGCTCTCAGGTCTGACTGAACTAAAGCTCTCTGATTGTAACAATCCAACGAGTTCTAAGTCACAGAGTATGTTGGCGAAGTTGTTTCCTGTTGCTAATAGAACTGTTTCATTCATGTTACCGTTTAATGTCAAACACTCTGTATTATGTCACAAAGGGAAAGATTCCTTAATTTAAACGATTGGCGTGCCCTCTGGCCCCCCTAAGCTTAAAGTCATATTGCAAATGCCTCAAAATGTTTAACACAGTGTGCTGCTGATCAGCTTAAGAGTCTCTAGTTAGGCTACAGCTGACTGACAACTTAAACATGGAGGAAGTGTCCAAGGATAGCTCTCAAACGAAAAAGCATTAATTCAGCAGTCAAACAGCTTGTAGCTCCAAACAACACACAAACAAATATACACCTACACACTATTAAACTATTACGGGGGGGCGTTGTGCAGAGGGCCAACATAGCCAGTAGTCAGTGAAAAAAAGTATCAGTGTAAACAGTGAGTAAGTAAGTTGGGGGCTGTGCAAAATGCTAACATAGCCAGTAAACATTGTTCCTAGTGAACTCTGTCAACTGAGGTTTTCTAGTGAGGTACCTTTGATTGCCAGATTGTATTTATTGTACAGTGGGGATGAATGATTTACACAGTCTATCAGTTCTGCATGGCAGCGAGCGCAGTCTCCAGCTGATCAGACTCTTCTGTCGAGTGATGGTACCGTAGAGTGGATGGGTTTCATTGTACATGATGGTGAGCAGTTTGGTGAGGGTCCTTTTGTCGGCGACTGAAGTGATGCACTCCAGTTCAGCACCAACCACAGAGCCAGCTTTCTTCACCAGCCTATCCAGTCGCCCTGCATCCTTCTTCTTAGTGCTTCCTCCCCAGCACACCACCGCGTAGAAGAGGACGCTGGCGACGACAGACTAGTAAAACATCCCGAGGAGTTTGCTGCAGACATTGAATGACCGCAGCCTCCTCAGAAAGTACAGCCGGCTCTGCCCTTTCTTGTAGATTGCGTCCGTGTTGGCAGACCAGTCCAGTTATTACAGTTACCAAAATTAACACAAATATCACTAATGTTTTTGAAGAAGATTTTCAACCCTACCTTTTAAGCTCACACTAAAAATACTTCTACCTCAAAATGTGTGAATGCAGCTTGTTTTTTCTTTGACTTGACGCTGGTATGTGGGGGAATGCATGAATCTGCAATATCTGAGCAGCACTACTTGCAAGTTTGATTTATTACTGGAAAAGTGTTTTGTCGTGACAGACCCAACTTGTTGTTTCAAAGCCACAATTACCCTTCTGCTGTAAGGTTCTGAGGACCTTCATTAATGTGCTTGCATCCTACAGAAGGTCCATCAAAGATTATTCAATTTATAATCAAAGAGTGTCTCTCTTGTTGCCGGTTCATGTGTTTGAGAGAGCTCCTGTAGCACACTGACTGAGCACCATCAGGTCAGAGACAACATGCCACAGCTAGATGTGTATGTTGTCTCTGACCAGATGGTGCTACTACCAACATGCCACATAACATTTCTTGTCTCCCTGTTTCGATTTTCATGAGTTGTATTCCCTTTTGCCCATTAGCCTATCATTTGTGCCAAATTGTCTAGCTTGTTGAATAGTATAAAGTTAATTCCTGTCCAACGGAGCTTTAAGTGTCCAATGAAAGGATCTTGGTCATATTTATTTATTGATATGGTTCCATATGAAAAAGGAGTTTAGGGTGTCTCCAACATCAGGTGGTATCCTCTTTGAATTGAATAAACTTGAGCCTCTTGTGCATCAGTTACACATTCAGCTACACCTAAGGCTCATGTTCTATTTTGAATTGTCAATACATCCGATGTGTAGAGCCAAACCAACAGTGAATGTGTCTACTAACAAGTAATATGTGTTTACAAAGCCTGATGCAAATCCTGCTGCCCCAATTACAGTTGCTGAAAATAGTCCCAAAATTATACATTTTCAGTGTCCAGTGGTTTAAGAAATTAAATTGAAGTAATAACAGTAGAATTCTGACTTTTTATATAACCAATAGGCTGAAAGCTTTGTGCCACAGACAGAGAAGGTATTAAGAGACCCACTGTTGGTTTTGGTATGTGTATATATACACATGCATTTGGTACATAATGGATGGCCAGGATTTCGTGGGGACTACATGTCAAATAAGGCATTATTATATAACTTTTAAGAAATCATGCACAATTTACTGGGTTTTATCTAACATACATGCATTGTATTACGTTACATCAACATTCCGTCAATTAACATAAATGAAAGTGAGTGCCCATTAGGTGCCTCTTTCTCCAAATTAGTTCATCTGGAGTCTGGAAGCTATTACTCTGTCTATTTTTATACCTCCATTTTTAATGGTCTCCGGTCTTTGGCCAAAAACCCAAATAGGTGTTTATGAAACCCCCGTTTTAATGCTTGAATGCTTTTTTGTTAATTCTTTAAATTTTGAAATATGTCTTTTCAACTATGAGGTGAAAAGAAGAATAATGGTTGACAATTATAGGGGGAAAAATGTTCTAATTATGTTCTTTCTGCCCAATGTTGTTCTCAATAAATGTTTAGTCTTTTTATTGTCTCTCTTATTCTTCCCCCTCCCCTCTGCTGTCTTTTTTCTCTTCTCCCCTCCTATCAGGTTATTCCCACGCCATGCCAGCGCCATGAACAATCTCGGCACTCTAACTCGCGACCCTGAGGAGGCAGAGCGCTACTACAGGAAGGCACTGGACACCAACCCCCAGCATAACCGAGCTCTCTTTAACCTGGGAAACCTCCTTAAGTAAGACACAAATACACTCTGGCACACAAAGCGGAGGACTATTTGTAAACAGAAGTATTTGATCGCACAACACAAAAGCTTGACCATCACTTTGTGAAATGTGACAGAAACTGAAGACACCTATTGCAGCTGGACACTTTGCGAATATCATGTGAACAGCTTTTAAACCGTTTATAGTGGAAAGGGAGTATTTTTCTGCAAAGCTTCTCCCTCTTCATCGGTGGCCCCTCTGTTCCTGCTGCCACAAACACCTGTAACCTTGGTGTCATCTTTGATCCTTTGAACGCCACGTAGAGCACATCACAAAAAACGCCTTTTTTCATCTTAAAAACATCGCCCCTCTACGCCCCGTCCTCTCCTCTTCAGTCGCAGAAACATTCATCCTTGTCTTCATCACCTCTCGATGGCACATCCACCAGAATCATCAACAAACTACAATACATCCAGAATTCAGCTGCTCGTCTCCCCTCCTACCAGAGACCACATGACCCTAGTCCTTCAAAATCTCCACTGGCTCCCCATACAGCAAATAATCCAGTTCAAGATTCCCCTCATCACATACAAAGTCCTTCACAACCCTGAACCCCTTCATACCTTTCTGACCTCCTGCACCGACACGCTTCCTCAGATCTGCAGATGCTAACCTCCTTACCCCCCCTACTCTGTCCAAGCATTGGACCTGGGAGGACAGGGCCTTCTCCATTGCGGCCCCCTCCCTCTGGAACTCTCTCCCCCATCACCTCAGACATTCTCCGTCACTCGCCACTTTCTCCCCAAATTTATTTTAATCTGCGTTTAGCCTGTGACACTAGTTTTCTATTTTGTTTCACACTATTGTCATCTTTTTACTTCTGTAAAAAAAAAAGTAATTTTGCAAATGTAGTATTATTTATTATTATTATAATGAAAAGGATGATGATGTGTTCCAGATCCCAAGGCAAGGAGAAAGAGGCTGAGACTCGGCTGAAGGACTCCATACACTTCAGTCCACATTTTGCTGATGCTTACTCCAGTCTAGCATCACTCTATGCTGAGCAGGTGAAACATTCACAATACAAATAACACCCTCCCTCTTTCTCTCACACTCACGCACATAAAGTGTGCACTTGACTTTGGAGCCTGGGAGCATGTCATAGCTCATCACTTCTTACTCAAATTAGCTTTAGCTGTCGATGATTAATCTCTGCAGCAATAAATCACCATCAGAGAAGCCTGTTCAGTCGTTCACACTACAGCTTCCTGTAACCTTGGTCTAGTTCCTTCCAGATTTAATCCTGTATTTATTTCACCTGCCGTCTCCTGTAGAAACGCTTTGCTGAAGCCAGTGAAGTGTATCTGAAAGGAATAGAGAACTGCCCAGACAGCTCCGACCTGCATAATAACTACGGAGTGTTTCTGGTGGATACGGGTGAGTTGAAGCTCTGGTCCCAAGGCTGATGGTCTTGTACTGCATAGACATGCATATGTTTATCTTAGCTAAAAGATTTTAGCCACTGCCAAAATGTTTAGCTGGCTTCTTTCAAGGGCTATGCATTTTTTTACCGATGAGATATTAGTGATTTATCCTGATATAATCCTGACTTCTGATTTGGCCCATTTACAATAAATTGCCCATTTTCCTTACCTTACTTGACATTTTAAGTTTCCAAGAGTCTTTAGCACATTATAAAAATCTACTTGCAGCCAGAGAATAAAAATTAGTTCTGCAGAGATCTAATCTGTCAGTGGGGACAGTCTATGTGATTTTAATGCCATTGAAATAACTGTTTACACTGATCACTTTATTATATACACCTATCCAATCTAGTATATATGTGTTCTGCCATAAAGATTACTTTATGGCAGAACATTATATTCATTATATTCAGCAGACGCTGTTATTGTGGTGTGACGACCGAGCAGCAAGACACAGGACAGGTTTTTATTCTGCCAATAAATTTGATAAGGCAGAGCAACATAGAAGTTATTTGTATCATTTATCCTTAAATGAGGTCAATAAAACAGAAATAAATGATATAAATAACCTCAACAATGAAAAAACTGACCTTTCTAATGACATGTGAGGGAAGCTCACCAAAGCATTTAACAGACATGAGGGGTGTACAAAACAATAACTAATGCAAATAAACATAGTTTACTTCTAACTCAATATTAACTGTGCACATGAAATTACAAAATGCACTTACAAATACACAAACAAAAGGCTCTCTCCTAAAACCATGCTGTGGCAGATGTTTGTTATAGTCCAGGGCCCAGGTGTAGGCACTGCTCATTTGTCTCAGGTTACTTATCACATGGCAGAGGCCAGACGTGCCCTCGACCAGCAGCACGATAACTCACAAGAAATACATTATTTTATTATGTATTGACAGGGCAGCGCACAGCTTCTTAGCTGTTCCAGAAGTAGTTATAAACTAATGTGTCATCTGTAGCCCCTGGGCATGAAAAGAGTATGACATATCTGTTAAGAAAATGAACACTGTTGTATAAAAACACAGTTACTAGACGGTACATATTCACTAAACAAGAACAATCAGCAACATCATTAAGGCAGCACAAGATTTCACGACATTAAAACACATCAATTGTTTGTGTGATGGGTACGTGATCGGGAATGATTAGATTGATTTTAGCAATGATTTCATCTTGAAAATATAATCAGTAAGGCTGCAGCACTCTCTTATACAGTATAACTTGGTACTGAGCTCCCAAAGTGTGTCATCTGGCCGGGCAGCGTTTTTGAGATCGGAGTGAGACACGGAGAAAAGTTGATGTCGTGAGTGATTTTCGCAAATAAAACATCTTTTGATGTGTCGCGTCTTGACCAATCAGCGTTGTCTACAGCGTCTATGTTTCTCTCCAACTTTTCATCCCTTCGCTCTAAGTTGAAGTTACCGTCGACAGCGCAAATTCAGGCCAAAAAAAGAAGTTGGTTTATGAATAACCTTATTGTGTGTATATAGTAGGGTTGCACGGTGTACCGATACTACCCGTATGTTAAAAACGATACGGTTTTGCATATTTTTAGTATCGATACTTTATTAAAATAGATGGCGATTAGAGCGCACTCACTGCTCCGCTCCTTTAATGCTGCACAGCGCTCACACACTAACAGGCAGCGCTCACTCACATCGATGATCGCTGGGGAAACAACATGGCGTCAACTGCCAGTGCTTTTGCGATTTTTTTTTTTTTGTAAAAAAAAAAAAGATGCCAGAAGCGAAATCTGGAAACACACACACTCTGCTGCATAGTCGAGGGCTTTTTTTTTTAGGAAACCCCACTGACACACAGAGACCCGTCTGCAAAACGTGTTTCAAAGCCACTCGGAACAAGGGAGGCCACAGTAAAACAAGGCAAAGCACCTTTCAGACAGACACCCCAAACTTTTCAAAGAGTTCAAAGAACGACAGGTAATCAAATGTGACTATAAACATGATGCACACCTTAAGCTCACCCACATACAGCCTAACATGAGTAGCCTGAGCCTATTTCAACGACCAGCCTATATGATCATCAGGTCACAATGCACACGTGTACTAAATGAAACACAATTGATATAAAATGGCTACATGGTGGATCTCTTCTTTTTTTTTTTGTGAAGGAAAAATAATTATTCCATGAATTAAGATAAAATATGAACTTTACAATTGCTCATACTTCTGGAAGGAACTATGTCGTCATCTGGTCAGATGAAAGGCCTACATAGCCGTGTATAATCAATGCTGTGATGGCACCATGTAGTTTTCATTAATATCTTGCTGTAGGTTAATACTAATATTAATGCCATTTGTTAAGTGTTGACAAAGCTGGACAGGAACAAGCTGGTAAAAAGGGAACCATACAGAGGTTTTATTTATTACTATTATAGATAAATATACCAGTATCGTATTTGTGGTATTGTATCGAATTCTGGTATTGTATCGTAAGTATCGGGTATCGTGATATTTATGGCAGGTATCGTATCAAAGTTATAATTTGGTATCAACCCTAGTATATAGTGCAAATGTATATTTGTTAATATTATTTTTAGGGCCCGAGCACTGATGTAGTCGGAGCGGAGGACTTAATTGTTCTTACTATTCTATTTTTCAAAACATCCACTCAATGAAGATCTGGTTAGAATTTGGTGGTCCAAGGTCAAAGTCACTATGACATAACAAATCACATTTCTGGCCCTCCTCATAGCTATTTATAAAAAAATTCACACAAACGCCTTTCTTTATGGTTGTGAAGCCTTGTCTCTCGCTGTGTTGGTTGGTTCCTATGGTTTACGGCACAGGTGTCAAACACAATGCCCGCGGGCCACATCCGACCCGCCACGTCATTTTATGTGGCCCGCGAAAGCTTGAAAGACCTTTTCTTTAAAAAATGTAAGAAAAAAATCCTGTGCTTTTATTTTGAAGGTCATTTTTTCTTCAGCGGAGTGCCGTGTGTTCACTTTCCTTCATGCTGCGTTCACACCAAAAGAGAAGCGAACTCTCGCACTGCTTTACTCGCATGAGTTTACTCGCTGGACTATTTGTGATCATTTGCTTCATTCGCGCAAGAAGCGACGGGGAGGGGGCGTGGCTTATCGCCATGAAAACAGTTCATTACCGCCGTCCACCATGAAAGAAATAAACACTATTTGTACATGTTGTGCAAGTCCCACAAACGTCGGACCATCAAGCCCTCGTGTCGGGGCTCATACTATTAATATGATATATCATATTATCCATAGCCGCCACAGCTTCTGCAGGAACTGCGTCTGGATGACGGCTGCATTTTTCACTTTGCGTCATTCACGCGTCCGTGGGAAATGACGTATTAATCACATCCATATGCGTCTGTGCATTGACTTTGTATTAAAAAACATCCCCAGTTCTCCCATTATGAATTTCTCCATCAGGTCTATGTCAGTGTTACACTAAGGTTGAAGTGAGTGCTGCTTCATGTTTTTAAGGTAATCAGAAGAAAAGTTAATGTTTTATACTTGAATCTTTTTTAATTACACTTGTTTAATTTATTTTGAGTTTGTGGATAAAAGCTGCTGCTCAAGACACTGACTTGTGCAGCATTGGTTGTCATAGATTCAGTGAGTGAGCCATAAATTACATCTTTTGAGGCTTTTTAAAACTACTTCCACTAGATTTATTTTATTTCATGTTTGTGCATGACACTGTTGAGTATTTTTGTTGAGTATTTTTTTTAAAGTCTGAAGTTACTGAATAGTTATTTATGTTGTATTGTGTCCTTAAGATGCACTTTTTGGTTTATAATTGACTTTAAAATGGAATATAACTAGTTTGTGCATACTGTGATATTCTTTACTATCTCAGGTTCAAACTGCACCATCTTTTCATTAAATCAATTTGAGAAGTTGAAAATGTTCCTCGATTTGGGTCTCGGCTTGTCATTCAGGGGTGATGGTGGGTCCCAGACCACTGGTCCAGACCAAATCTGTCACATGTTCTTAGCAGCTCACAATTATTTGTTGAGTTAAGTTCTTCTCAACTGTGACAAAAAAAGCTTTGAACAAAGTTACTATAATAATGTGTGTTTGATCTTTGATACAGTAATGTCGGTTTTAATAAATATAATACAATTAAATGGATTTATTTTATAATATTAGAGAAATTTGCATATTTATTTTTATACTCAACAATAATCAAATGAGGGCAGCCATGATGCTAATGTGGCCCACGATGAAAATGAGTTTGACACCCCTGGTTTATGGTATACGAAGATAGTTGGAATCCATGCATTGAGTGTGTCAGCGGTACTTCTTTTTCTTGCATGGGCGTCATGTTTTTTAAATTGAGTACACCGAATTTAGCTGATTTAACAGCAGAGATTAAAAAAGTGATTTTAATTGTGACCAGATTGTTTCTGTGTGGACTGTGTTGGTAGTGCACATTGCCTTTCATTAATCACGATCAGAGTATAAACAGAAGAATGTTCGTACTGTCGAGAGACTGAATTAGTTCTGTAAAATCAGCTGTCTTGCCTCCTAAGTAAATATTTGCGGGAAGTTTTACAACCTGATGTTAGTCACCAACAACAAAAATCTCAGGTCTCTTCGTTTAAGGGTTTCCTTTGTAAATTGCAAGCTTTGACCGGAGGGTCGGGCCAACTGGTAATGAGCTTTGCAGGTGCACTGAGTGATTGCTTTCCTGAGTTGATGCTTGTATTGGTTGTTGTACCACAACAAAAAATGGCCCCAGTGAGGCTACTCATGACCAGTTTTACTCTAACTTTAGATTACATCATTTTGAATATCGTAGTATCTACTATCAAGTGAAGATCTTCCCGCATCAACACTGTCAAAGCAATGATGTCTTTTAACAGTCAGATTACTTCAGAAAGTAAACCCCTAACAGTTACTGAGGTGCATGTAAAGAAACTGTGTTTTATCCTGTTGCCTGCAAGTGACTCCAGCTTCAAAGCTTAAATTGATGAGTTGAATGAGATTCATGTGACATGGAGTATTTCCAACTGCAATTTGTGTGTAAGTCTCTGAATTAGTGTAATACCAGTATGTTTCAGGCCAAAGCAATGTCTGCTGGAAAGGTAGTGACTCAAACTAAACAACTTTGGAAAATAGTCAGCAGTTATGTGAAGTCAACACTTTCTGTATTTCTTAAACTAAAACACAGCAGCAGCATCCTATAGAGGGAGTACAGAGTGTGGTATCAGTGTCACTCATCCACCTCTGCTATGAGGGATTAAAACATCTGGTTTGATTTTGTTTAGATTTAGAATTAATTTGTGCAATACTATGTACAGTATGAGAAGCACTTCAACTGAACTTATTCTAATGGGACATGACCATCATCAATATTGAATATTTTACAAATCTGTAGGATATAAAATGAGTAGAAGCAGGTATTCTATTTTTTTTTAAATCTGATCACATGTATAATAGATATCTATTGTCTTTATCTTTCCTTCCACCTGTCTCCTCCCTCACGTCTCTTACATCCATTGTTTTTTCTTGTACTTACCTCATTCCTTCTTCATTGCGGCCTTATTTCTCTTCCACCCTTGTTCATTCCTTCAATACTTTCATTCATTCTCCCACGTCCTTTTCTTACTCTTTGCTTTCATGATCCTCAGGAGAGGGAGAGCTGGCAGCCACTCACTACCAGCAAGCCGTTAGACTCAAACCAGCACACCATGTTGCCATGGTGAACCTGGGCCGCCTCCTCCGATCATCCAATGAGAACACAGAAGCTGAGTCTTGGTACAAGAGGTGAGTAAATAATTGTGGGTTTTTTTCTACTCGGGGAGCCCTGAAGCCAAAATATATGTATCTTCTGCAAGAATACTGCTGTGTAGCGAGCAGGCAATGAACAGTGATACAGAAGGCAGCATCTTATTTAGTCTTTCAAATTGATTTTCAAATTCAGTTTCTGTCTGTATTCAACCTACCTCTGTCCTGAACACACATATTATTGATATCGATCTTTTCATCCAACTCTTGACAAGAAAACTAAGATTTGCTTAAACAGGAAGTTTCACAGTGCTCTGAATTTAGATAACTTAAATAAGTTGGTGTCTTTTAAAATTCCTTTCCCAAGTCATCCTTGGGAGAACACTATTAACTCTCAGCAGCCTTTTAATCATTTATTGGTGTTACTGATGTCTCTGTAGCAATCTAAGATATACTCACTTTTGAAAGAAACTTTGGTCTCGAAATTAAAATCAAGTTTGGGCTTTTACTGGGCAGTTAATGTAATGCATTGCTGCCTCTGTGGAGTTTTGGCTCCTTAAATGTACCTTTTTAAGCTCGGCATAAACCGTGATAAACAATGCACTAATCACAAACGAATATAATGATGTTGCATACAAGATTAAATAACAGAACCTGGGCTAGAAGAAAAGATAAACCTGCTTATCTTGCTCCAAACACAACTCAAAACAACTTTATGAATTACCAAATATTAATATCTCGCAAAAATAAGGATTGATCTCTTCATTTACCTCAGTATATCTGCATGGCAAAACATTAGCGTACTTTCTGTAATGCGCAAAGGGGCAATCCTGGGTCGTTTTCTATCCAATTTTCCACATGGGGGAACTTTCTATATCAGCAAATCGAGGCAAGCATTTGACAGAGAACTGCGCTTTGCTGATTCTGATTAGCTAACAGTGCTGTCAATCTCATTTTGCTGGGTATAGTTCAATTCTATAGGCTCTAACGATTCAAAAGAGGGCTCATTTACTGAAATCGCCCAATCTGTTGCGGAGATACAGGCTGGCTTAAAGGTAGGAGGCTGCCTACGAAAGAAATGCATAATTTTTTCATGAGGACACAGATTTGTTTAGTAGTTTAGTTTGGTTTGGCATTGTGTATTTTACCGCTGTATTTGGATGTATTGAACACCATTAGTGATACAAGTGAAATATATAGTTTGGTACATGAGAAATAGAAATGTGCCATGGACATTTTGGAGACCTTGCCTAAATTGTCTTTACTAAAAACCCTCTTTTTTTTCTGCTTTACTTTATCAAAGTTAACATTTGCAGAGATAATGTTCACACATTGTGCTATGATTTGGTATTCCAAAGGGATATTCATCCTGAAAGTGTTGCTGTATGCCATCTTCATTGACTCTTAACCAGTAACATCCATCCATCCATCCATTATCACCCGCTTATCCGGGGTCGGGTCGCGGTGGCAGCAGGTTCAGCAGGCCGACCCAGGCTTCCCTCTCACCCGCAGCACTTTCCAGCTCATTCTGGGGGATCCCGAGGCGTTCCAAGGCCAGCCGGGAGATATAATCCCTCCAGCGTGTCCTCGGTCTTCCCCGGGGCCTCCTACCAGTTGGACGTGCCCGGAAAACCTCTAATGGGAGGCGTCCAGGAGGCATCCTAACTAGATGCCCGAACCACCTCAGCTGACTCCTTTCGACACGAAGGAGCAGCGACTCGACTCCAAGCTCCCCCCTGATGTCCGAGCTCCTTACCCTATCTCTAAGGCTGAGCCCGGCCACAACCAGTAACATATATACTGATATTTACACATATGAACAAATCTCACAAGTATTCCCTTTTATTATTCACATTGTTCATTTACATTACAGTGAGGATAGGAGTCTGAAGTCTAGACCATAATATGAACTCCATGATATAAACTCCCGAACCACCAGATTTCCTCCATTCACCCTCCATATATAATATAGTTTTTGTGTTGTTAGTTAGATAATTTAGATAGAAAACAATCTAAATGTTGTTGTGCATTACTGTACTTAGCACCTACAACACTTAATTTAAAGAGCACTGCAATTGTGGAAAGACCTTTGACCTTTTCCTGCAGGGCGCTGCAGGTGACGAGGAAGGTGGACAACCTGACTCCGCTCGGAGCTCTGTATTACAACACGGGGCGCTACGAGGAGGCTCTGCAGGTGTACAAAGAGGCCGCTGCACTGCAGCCAGACAGCACCGACATCTTGCTGGCTCTGGTGAACAGACACCCACACATTCCAGAACAACACCTGAAATTATCTCTCACACAAACACACGCACAAATATTCACACATGCTGTTTCTGTCCCAGGCTCAGGTTTTGGCCATGTCCGGTCGTACCAAAGAGGCAGAGAAGATGACCATAGACATCATAGCCAGAGAAGGCAGCTGTATTGAATGTTACCGCCTCCTGTCGGCCATCTACAGCAAGCGTGGAAACTACACAGAGGTGTGTATGTGTGTGCGTCTCATGGCCTCAGTGTCTGTTGCTCAGATACTGTAACTCAGTTAGGAATGCTAAACTCAGCAGGAGATACTTTCAGCTCCAGCTCTGCTGTACATCAGACCAGTAGCCATTTTCTGGTGAGCAGCTACCACTTATCCTTCCATGCCGTTCTATCACCACCATCATTACTTGTGCTTGTCTCTTTCACTTTCCCTGTGACCCAGTTTTACAGTAAATATGAATTATGCGGTATGTGTTTGCACTAGAAATCTACAGTGCAATAAAATTCCAGTATTCATACTAATATCAAAATGTGCTTTTCAGTACTCAAAATGAATAATACTATGCAGAATAGCCCATTCAGTGTTACTTTATATTGTATTCTTTGATAATTATTAATGATGGCTAGTTGGGGCTGAGCTTATTTTAACTACTTTATGTATTTTTCACATTCCATCGTAGTATATCATATTTTACAAACTAATCATATGTTTTGTATGTTAAGTCTTAATCTGCAATCTAATTCAATTGAAACACTTGTTCCAAAACTTGTTCCAAAATTGTGCTTGTACAGTACTTGAGTAAATTATCTTTGTTTCTTTCCAACACTGACCATGCAATGAGCTTCACTGTCAGTCAATGATGTGTAAACGTTATTGCTATTGCTAGAAACGAGATCTTTCTAGAGAAAAGAGACATTAAGACCTCTGTACTTTAGCTGCTTGACAAATAAACACACCTGGTGTGAACTTTGGACATAGCAAGGTTAGCTTATTTATTTATTGCTTTTAGGCTGTTTGTGTGTGTGCTCTCCGGCAGCAGAACACGGCAGCAGCGGTCCGAGGACACACACGCTCCGACCGCACGGCAGGTTAAAGACCGCTGTAATGCTTTCAGCTGCAGGAGAGGCACACAAACAGCCTGAAAGAGCTGAGCAATAAATGAGCATTAAGAAACATCGATGCTGGTCTGTTGCCGTCATCGTGCTTCAGGAAACTCAAGTCGGGAACGGAGAAGCGTCACAGCGCTGCGTGCCGTGCTTTCTGCTGCGAGTCAGGCTGCGAGTCCAGCCTGCTGCTCACGTCCACCCCTCACAGGCACGCTCACCGTAATGTACCGCATACCGCTGGAAAGTGCCGCTTAATGTTCACAATCCTTTGGAATTACATCGTAAAGTGTTAACTTTCGAAGAGTTCCGGTCATTTGAATTTGGCATGTCACTTTCTGTCGCCGGAGACGGGGTTTGTACTAAAAATGAGTTTTAGAGTTGTAAAATTAACAGCTGCATCCAGAGTATTTTTCCTCGGCATAACGAAGGCACATCAAACCCACGGGACTGCACCGCCCCGGACCAACAACACTGTTCTTTACTTTTTAGTTATTGGCTTTTACTTGTAATTCATATTGGTTCACACAAACACTACATCAGGGGCGTCATTAGGCCTATTTTAGTGGGGCTACAGAATGTGGCTAACAGTAGTTTTAACGATTGTTACCTTTACATTCAGGTTTACCTGTAAGTCCAGGTAGTTACAGAATGTGTCTGTCTGTAGTTAACGAGTGTTACCTGCTTACATTGAGGTTTACCTGTAAGTCCAGGTAGTTACAGAATGTGTCTGTCTGTAGTTAGCGAGTGTTACCTGCTTACATTCAGGTTTACCTGTAAGTCCAGGTAGTTACATAATGTGTCTGTCTGTAGTTAACGAGTGTTACCTGCTTACATTCAGGTTTACCTGTAAGTCCAGGTAGTTACAGAATGTGGCTGTCTGTAGTTAACGAGTGTTACCTGCTTACATTCAGGTTTACCTGTAAGTCCAGGTAGTTACATAATGTGTCTGTCTGTAGTTAACGAGTGTTACCTGCTTACAGTCAGGTTTACCTGTAAGTCCAGGTAGTTACAGAATGTGGCTGTCTGTAGTTAACGAGTGTTACCTGTTTACATTCAGGTTTACCTGTAAGTCCAGGTAGTTACAGAATGTGTCTGTAGTTGTTAACGAGTGTTACATTCAGGTTTACTTGAGGCAAATGAAAGGGAAGTTAGAAACTGTCTCCATTGAGCGAGTGTGAACGAGCGAATTCGAAATACAAGAAATAACTATCGACATCTCTCTATTCTTTGCATTAATATATATTATCATATTTTTTTCCATTGAATGGTATATTTGACACTGAACTAGTTCATCTTTATCTCAGTGAAAGTGTCCAAATAAGCATAAAATATCACTATGACCCTGAAATTAGAGCAAAATCACACTCTTTTTGATTGAACCAATCTATGAACTGTCAGAAACAATAGATATCAGGGGTCCCAAGAAAAATTTGCTGCGTGCTATGCGCACACACATTCACAAGGGTGACACTCCCCTTGGGGCTTAGCCCCCCTTTCTTGGAATCCTACAAACGCCGCTGCTCTCCATCCATCTGATACTGGCCCGTCTGTCAAATTTTAAAAGTCAATGTGGCCCCTGAGCCAAAAAGTTTGCCCACCCCTGATCTACATTCATACTGTAGACAGGTAGATGGCGCGCTGGCAATCAGAATAGTCCTCCTGACAGTGTGGTTCTGTGCAGCCGCTCAGCAGCCGGTTGGGCCCTGCAACGGCCAGGCCCATAGTTGAGGTGGCTGGGGTCGGGATGCCAGATCCAACCCCCTAGATGTATCCTGCAGCATACTCTGTGCAACAGGGGAATCCAAGTCCTGGCTGGCCACAATGGGGCCACCAGCAAAAGACTGTGGCCGTGTTGAAGAACCCTGAAGAGCGTTGGCAAGATATGGGGAAATTGGGCAGGGGGGGGGGGGTTAAGCGTGAAGCAAAGCAAAGCATAAAGAAGGCCATCTGGCCATTTGTGAGCCAGGGCATCTTGACCCAGAGGACTGGTCCTCTCCATCAAGGAGAACCAGTGGGGGCAGTGGGTTGACATCTCCGAGGCAAAGAGATCCACCTCTGCCCTGCCGAAGAGACCCTAGATGCTGTGCACCACCTTTGGATGAAGCCGCCATTTCCCTGATGGAGGCTTGTGACGGGAGAGGGAATCTGCGACCTGGTTCCGCTCTTCTGATAGATACATCGCCCGAAGGCTGGTCAGGTGAGGGGCTGCCCAAGTCTATGGGGTCAGATCAGTCTCAATAATTGCAAATGCACACAGAGAGGCTCACAAATGCAAACACAAAGATTCACAAATGCGAACAGAACAATTTACAAATATGTTTGATTTACAAATGCACACAGAAGGATTTACAAATACCTTCCAATACACACATAAATATATTACGATTTATATAAATGTAAAAGAAAAATCACAAATACATTTCTGCATTTCTATGTGGATTCTTCTATTTGTGGATTTCTATGTATTTATTTGTCAATCGCACTGCATTTGTTTGTGGCGCAATCCACAAACAAATGCAGTGAGACTCCCAAGCCATGGCTGGATTCGCAAATACGTTTTTTTTCAACAGACCTATCTGTAGCCAACCAGATGTCGCCCTCATTTTCAGCCAATCACATGAGTGTCATTCGCTTCATTCGCACCTTAGAGGGGCGTGGCTTTACTCTGTGGAAACAGTTATCATTTCCGCCATCCACCATGGAAGAAATAACCACTAGTTCTGCTTTATACTTGTTGTGGACATCCCACAAATGTTGGAACATCTAACGCCCTGGTGTTTGGGTTCATAACATCACCCGTGGGCTCACACAGCTCGGTGAATTTCACCGACAACGTCTAAATGACTGCGGGTGAATTTTTCGAGTTTTTTACAAGATTAAACTGAAGTTTCAATGACTTACAACAACTTCCTTGTTACAACAAGGGGTGGGGGGGGGGGTGTACATTAATTGTGTATCCCTCCGCAAATTGCGCAACTGTGACGCTGGCAGCCTCGTGGGGAGGGGAGGGGGAGATGCGCTCATGTCATTGGCTGAAAATGAGGGCGACATCTGATTGGCTACAGATAGGTCTATGTTAAAAAAAACGCATTTGCGAATCCAGCCACGGCAGGGGAGTCTCATAAATCCCCCACTCACGTGTGAAGCAATCCACAAACAAATGCAGTGCGATTGACAAATAAATACATAGAAATCCACAAACAAATAGAATAATCCACATAGAAATGCAGACATAAATGTATTTGTGGTTTTTCTTTTACATTTATCCATCCATTATCACCCGCTTATCCGGGGTCGGGTCGCGGTGGCAGCAGGTTCAGCAGGCCGACCCAGGCTTCCCTCTCACCCGCAGCACTTTCCAGCTCATTCTGGGGGATCCCGAGGCGTTCCAAGGCCAGCCGGGAGATATAATCCCTCCTGCGGGTGGTGGGTCCACAGGGTGACTGCTGCTCCATGATGTTTTTTCGGGCTGAGCCCGACCGGGCCCCATGGGCGAAAGCCCGGCCACCAGACGCTCGCCGACGAGCTCCCCTCCTGGGTCTGGCTCCGGGGGGGTGCCCCGGTTTCCCTTGTCCGGGCAAGGTAGCTTCAGTCCGTGGACTACTTATCATCAGGGTTTATTGAACCGCTCTTAGTCTGCAATCCACAAACAAATAGAATAATCCACATAGAAATGCAGACATAAATGTATTTGTGGTTTTTCTTTTACATTTATATAAATTGTAATTTATTTTGTGTGCATTGGAAGGTATTTGTGAATTTTTGTGTTTGCATTTGTGAGTCTCTCTGTGTGCCTGATCTGACCCCATACAAGTCAGAAGGGCTCTGGACACGCGTAGCAGCTTTGCTGACCTAGTGCCACCCTGATGGAGTCCGACACAAATTGAAAAACCCAAATCAAATTCTTTATCACTGTCACTTTCAGTGTGGCAGTGATAAAGCTGACGCGGCACTCTGTCTGAGAGACAGGATTAAATGATCACACTCTTCCTCTCTGTACTCCTCACCTTTCTGCTCTGCTTTAGATCACTTTCAACTTCCTATTCTCTGCATTGTCAGCTTCTTCTCTTCCCTCCATCCCTGTCTTATTCAGTGGCATTCATGGTTCAAAGTAGCAGGTAGTCAGGGGGGTCTTTTTGTAGAGCCTGCTGGATTTCTGCTATAAACCAGCAGGAAGCACACTCGCATAGCAAGATGCTTAGCTGTAAGAGACTTTTAGTGTGAATGTTAGTTTGTGTGTCCATGCCAGGCGCTGAATGCTCTGGACAGGGCCCTGCAGCAGAGTCCCGGTGATCTGACAGTGAGAGCAGAGCTGCACTTCTCCAAAGGAAACCAGCTCAGAGAGATGAACCAGCTCGACCAAGCCTTCGAGGTACCACTCTCTTTTTTCTCCACACCTGCTCTGTCTCAGTCTCTTTAGCCGGGCTTCTTTCCAAATGTGGCATACATTTTGACCTGAACTTCCCAAAACTTGGCAAAGGAAAATGGAAGTTTACTCATAAGGTTGGCAGTTTGATCCCTGGATTCTCATGTCTGCATGTCGAAGTGTCCTTGAGCAAGACATTGAACCCCAAGTTGCTCCTCAATGCTGAGGATAGGTTAAAAGCAGAAGTCAACTTTCTTGAATGGATATGACAAGTTTTTAATGAATTCCTGTTTCATTTCATTCCTGTCCATATTATTATGCAATAATCAGGAGTTTGTTCGTCAAGATAAACGGCTGGTGATGCTAATTTTCCAGTCGGATGCCATTAAACCAAGAAGAGAGACTTACAAATGCAAACACAAAGATTTACAAATGCGCACAGAACAATTTACAAATATGTTTGATTTACAAATGCACACAGAAGGATTTACAAATAAATTAGACTCACAAATGCACGCAGAATGACGTGTCTGTGTTTATTTATTTGTCAATCGCACTGCATTTGTTTGTGGATTCTTCACATGTGTGTGGATTTATGAGACTCCCCTGCGGTGGATAGATCCGCAAATGCGTTTTTTCAACATAGACCTAGCTGTAGCCAATCAGATGTCGCCCTCATTTTCAGCCAATCACATGAGCGCATCTCCCCCTCCCCTCCTCACGGGGCTGCCAGCGTTAGTTTCTCATTTTGCAGAGGGATACACAGTTAATGTACCCCCCCCCCCCCCCCCTCCCCCCCATTGTTTTAAGTCATTGTAAGTTCGATTTAATCTGTTAAATCTTGTAGAAAATCTTGGCGCGGCACGAATGACGCGAATAGAGCGAAGCGAAAAGTTCGCCCGCAGTCATTCAGACGTCGTCGGTGAAAGTCACCGAGCTGTGATGTTATGTATACATGATACATATATATATATATATATATATATATATATATATATATACATGATATTAATGTTATGAACCCAAACACGAGGGCGTTAGATGTTCCAACGTTTATGGGATGTCCACAACAAGTATAAAGCAGAAATAGTGGATGACGGAAGTTATAACCGTTTCCACTGAGTAAAGCTACGGAGATAAGCCACGCCCCCTCTAAGGTGCAAATAAAGCGAATGACGCTCATGTGATTGGTTGAAAATGAGGGCGAAATCTGATTGGCTACAGCTAGGTCTATGTTGAAAAAAACCATTTGCGGATCTATCCACGGCAGGGGAGTCTCATAAATCCACAAACAAATGCAGTGCGATTGACAAATAAACACAGACACGTCGTTCTGCGTGCATTTGTGAATCCTTCTGTGTGCATTTGTAATTTCTCTCTGTGTGCATTTGCAATTATTGAGACTGATCTGACCCCATACCAGGACCTCGCGTGCGTGCATGCGTCTTCACTACAGTCATTCATTTGATATTGCATAATCCTTAGTTATTTATTTACCTTGACACTCCAACATGTAAACTCATTATAATACACAACCGCAAATTAAACATAGTTTTCTCACATACAGCGTAATTAGGCTAAATTATACATTTTGCAATGGTTATGTTAAGATTTTGTTATACTATAGTTATAATCTACATTAGTTATGTTTTTTAACACCACACTAAGAAATCAGAAATTGTTAAGTTCAACCGAAATTCTGAGCTTCCCGCGCTTTGAAAGAAGTCCTGAGACCAGTAATTTCTAATATAAAGTATTTAATAAAAGAATAAGGATCATAAGTATATATTTCTGTCCCAGCCGGGCGTGCTCATGTGTCGTTGGGTCCACAGACTATAATAACGATTTATATGAATAAAAAAAAGTTAAAACAGTTAACTGTCTACCGCCTTCACGTGAGAGGACAAATGCCTTACAGAGTTCCGAAAGGTATAATAATACTTTTTCAGTGATTACACTTATACAGCAACATACTTATACAGTGACAGTGATTTTTCTCCCATGTTTCCCTAACACATTCTTCAGAATATTCTTCATAATACCCCTTATTGATTATCATATCTTTCTTATGTATTAGTTTAAAACATGGACTTTCCTATTTACATGTGTAAGTATATATAAAAAAACAAAACTTTTTGTACAACACAAAACAACGGTTCCAGCAGTATGGAAGTTTGGCCACAGACAGACTGACGGGCAGATGCAGATTTTTAATGGTTCTTGGATGTGCTTTCATGTTCCCATTTTCGATCATGTGAGAGATTTGAATGTCAGTTCTGAGCTGGGCCCAGACCAGTATCTTCAGACATTTATAAATACAATTAGGCATTTGACAATATGAAAATCTCATGACACAGTTATCCTTTTAATCATCAAAATATGCTTAAAACTCTTGAAATGACTTTTTCTTACAATTTTAAAACTAGAAAAGCGCATTTACTATTCACACACATGCAGGCAGAGCAGCCACAGCATAGCAGTCAATTCAGTTGCATTCATTAAAAACCTTCGTACAGGGTTGTGTAGAGGTTTGAGTTGTGCTTATTTGTGCTTTAGAACATCACAGCCGTGATACAATCAGAAGAACGTTCTCACTAACGCCACTCTCTCTTCATTCACTTTCTAGCTTGCTCAACCACAGCGGAGGACTGAGCAATGCTGCATAATTACCTTTAAATCAAGCTTTATTCTCTTCATGATAGAGAACTAGATAGCTTTTCAAGACAATATTTACAATTAGCCGTATAATGGAAACTTATTGAGTGTTTTCTAATCCTTTATCGTCTCCTCTCTAACTAAGCCCTGTTGTTCCTTGAGTGGAATATGACACTGACCAGTCTATTTTTGTACTCTCCCACCAGAGCTACGAGCTGGCTGTCGAACTCAAACCTGACCAGTCCCAGGCCTGGATGAACATGGGAGGGATTCAGCACATTAAGGTAATGCAAACATCTATTCATTTCTGAAGTCAAAACACAACAATACTGCCATTATTTGGAAGATGAAAAACGGTTTGATTTTTTAAAAACCAATCCAACATGCTAGCTCCCTAATTATTTTGCTTAAAATGGCAAAAAGAGTTCTTGTCATGGTGTACAGTGATTTATTATTATTCTTTATGAATACTTGGGAGGATGTCGGTGGCAAGTGGCTGCGGGGTTTCGTTTGGTAATGACAGATTTTCAGATCTGGACTTTGCCGACGATGCAGTCGGGTATCGCTGGTCGGATTTTGTACCTAATGAGCGGTTACTCCGGGAGACTCGGATGAGGTATGTTACCTGCATTATACGAGAGCGCCAGCTGCGGCACTACGGGCATGTGGCACGATTCCCTGAGGCTGACCCGGCCCACAGGATTCTCTCTTTGAGAGACCCTATTGGGTGGAGGAGACCTAGGGGTCACCCATGTGCCTCGTGGCTTCATCAGGTTGATCGTTACTTCGGTGGGATGGGGCTGGGACGAGTGTCCGCCTGGAGGATGGCCATACGGAGACCGCGGGAGTGCCGTCGGAAGGTGGACGCAGCAACGCGCTGCCTTGGCGCATACCCCCATACCTGACCTGACCTGAATGAATGAAATATTCATTGGCTTAAAAACATAATGAAATGACTAAACAGAAAATAAGTAGATAAACAGTTAATTAAACAAAATGAATTGAATGAATAAAGAATAGGATGATGTGTACAATGAATAATGAGTAAAATAAATTTAAAAAGGATTACATGTGACCAGGTAGAATCCGTGACGGATATCATCAACATTATTTTATTAACTGACTTCAAGTTTATTTGGCGAAAAAACTTAAAACTCATACACACCTGGAAATGTATTATTTTCGGATGGGATGTTAAGCTGACAGTAGTTTATTTGGATCGTGCTCTGTTCCATCTCTCGCTCCGGTGGCAGTTAATTTATCTTTCTTTAGAATCTTCATACCTGGCCATCTTCTTCTTGAAGGTTCCCATTTTACTTTGTCTCCATCACTTTTTCTTCTCTCTCTCTCTGAAATATATTAGTATACTGAACTCTATGACCTTAAACATCAGTTAGACCATGTCTGCAGCAAGTTAAACTGAAACCTCATATATATATATATGATTTCTTAGTGTGGTGTTAAAAAACATATTTTCCTAGTATTTAGATGGTTTGTGCATCACCTGGGTTTGCAGTTAAGCTATTGACAGAGCAGCAGCCCAAGTTAATTCTGGATTGAACACATATATTGCTGCATACATGTATTGTTCTGTATGTGTGTGCAGGGAGACTATGCAGCAGCCAGGATGTACTACAAACGAGCCCTGCTTCTGAGCCCTGGCTCCAAACTGCTGAAAGAAAACTTGGCCAAGCTGGACCGATTGGAGAGAAGACTAACAGGGGAAGCGTAACCCACCACAGTTCCCCAGACACTGTACCATCCTGGGCACAGATAAGGGGAGCAGGGCACAGCCCAGCCCTCGGAAGCCCAAACACCAGCCATCAGGCAGCTGGATAAAACAGACCTGACCTGGTTATTAAGATCACCAGCCTGAGTAAGAGCGAGACGAGGATGAACTTGTCAGGGCTACAACGTATTAGGAGTTGGACCGTGTGTGGCGTCAAAGAGACTGGTCGAGCTATAGTTCAGACCCCTTTCCTCGGGGAAACTGAAGGGATTGATTCATCTTTGTCAAGGGATTGCACATCTGCTTTTGACATTTGTGTTTGATTGATTTATTATTTAGGTCCATGTGAAGGCATTTCCTTTATGGCACACAGTAATTCAGTCCTGGGATACTTTCTCATGTATTTACATTAGTGCAGTGGGCGTGTGTGGAACATGTTGTTATTATTATGAAGTAAATGAGCCAAGAAGGAGTCAAAACCACTGACCAGGATCACGGTCACAGAAAAATCACAGAAGACTTCATATTCAACACCAAACCATAGGTGGGACATTGAAGGACAGTGATTGTTTTACAAATCACAAGCAGGGTTGGGGAAGCTGCTTTGAGGATGTTGCTAATGAAGATACGGGATACTCTTCATTGAAAGTAATTAAGGCACAGCAGCACTACACTTTTGTTGAAAGAAGTCAGCTGCCATTCCAACTCTCTTCTCCATAATGTCAAACCAAACCAGTTGCTTGATTCTCTCCCAAATCACAAGACACTGAGTGCAAAATCTGCACAACTGTAGCATTTGGTGGTGCTACAGCCTGCAACTATAAATGTTGCATACCATTGAAAACCCAAACAATACTATACTACATGAAGTGCTACTCTTCAATACTGGTTACGAGTACGTCTCAAGTATTGTCCTAGAGTTCATGAGCTGAAATTCCATCAATGATTTCTTTAAACATTCATGATGAAATTGGCATGAAGCAGCTAGACTCCGTTGGCCTTGTGGAACTATATATTAGTGGTGTTTCTTTTTCCTCACAAGAACCGACGCCCACTTGCTATAAGCAAATTAACCAGATGAAAGCAAAGTAAAATGTTGTGGCATTAAAGCTAGGGTTGGTAATCTTTAGAAACTAGTGATATTACACTAGATCATCCTTACCCTAACCCTATGAAATAGTCTACCAAAAACCCCTGGCCAATGTTGCCAACTCTTTTCCTAAGATATTAGCAAGCAGCAAAAAGTAGCGAGAAAGTCTCCAAGTTGGCAACACTGACAGCCCGTCCCTTCAGGCCTCTTTAAGGCCAGTCCCCCAGGATCTTCATAATGTACAAACAAACGTGCCTAATGTTCGTGCTCACAGCTGTTCAGCTAGCAGCTTGTGAAAGACTGATGCAAAATGCTCACATGGCCAGTGTATGCACAGGTAGGTAAGCAAGCAGGCAGGTAGGCCGTCATCACCAACCATGTAATTTGGCCCAAATGAAATCTGAATTATTACAGTCCTGCGACAGCCGCAGATTTCTTTTACTTTTGTTGTCACAACATTTGATTCATTGATTGCTGTTGGCCCTTCATGATAATTTCAACTAATATAGCAAACATGTTTTTGAAGATCACCAACCCTAGCTTTCATGTTAATGAGCTACAGCTGATGTAATTTGCGACTGTCAACATTTGTCATTTCAACCAGCAAAAGCAATGCACAGTGCCAACTAAACTTTTCATATCTGCCTGTGATGATCTGATATTAAATGTTTCTGTTGGTGTGCACTTAGTGTCACTTGATGAAACGATCAGCTCCAAAACGTTAGTAAGTGGACCGTTGAGTTTGGATTATTTTGTTGAAGAGATGAGGTTTGACTTTATTCCCACTCTTTGCTTGAGTATATGAGTGAAAACAGTATAATAAAATGCAAACTCTGTAAAGATCTCGGATTATATGATAAATGTAATATGATTCATAACAGCTGCAATTTCTTTAAACGTAAACTCTGGATGTTCATCTGACCTCCATTTCCAGAACTAGCAACAAGATTATATTGTGAGCCTTCTGCGAGTATATTAAGCTAGTTTATCTGCTCCTGTGTGAGGAGTCGAAACGTGTGGTTTCATGCGTACTATAACCTCTGAAGATTGCTATTTGGTTTCTTGTAGTGTTGTTGATTATGAATGAATATTGTTGTGGAATGACAATGGGATTAAAATGAAGTGGCTAGTGCAATGACTGACTTGCACCAAGAAAATAAAGTATATGTTTTATTAAATGGTGTTTGGAGTTATTACTATAAATATTAGAAATGTTTATGTATAAGCCTTGACAACCTACTTGCACCCATACAACCGACTTTTTAGATCAACAAAGATGTTCACATCTTTATCTGCTGAATTATTATTGCAGCATTATACATAGAGAAGGAGAGAAAACCAATTGTTAAATGTTTTGAGAGAGAGAGAGAGAGAGAAAAAAATTATGATGAATAGTGATGATGATTCCAGGTGTTGGGAAGTCGTAATGCATATATGAAAATGTTGTAATGCCTTTGTTGTCTCCACATGACTGTTCAAAGCAGCATGAAATATCCAATATCTATGAGGGGCCGTTTAGGCTATAACTATTGAGACACTCTCACACGCACTACTGAATCACTTACACACATACTAATGAAACACTCGTACATTCACTATTGAAACGCTTGTACACTCACTACTGAAACACTTACACATACATACATACATACTCTGTAAATACTCTTACGCTCTTCTGTGTCATATACACATACATATGAAATGCTTACATGCATACAAGTGAAACATGTATACGTATCTATCTGTTTTCAGTTAAATGTATGTAGGCTCTTACATGAGGATGTGCAAGCGTCTCACATGTATTCATACAAGTAATTTCAGTAGTGACTGTGAGAGTGTTGACTCCAAATATTGACTCCCAAAAAACAACCGTCTCTCCATCAGGTCCTTCTCTCGAGCGAACCATAGACAACATAGAATTTAGGGTAACAGTGTGGTCATCAAGCTCTCTCAAACATCTCTCTTCTCCTGGGTCTTGCTGTAGGCATTGAACGCAGTGCAGCACCCTATTGAAAAAATCAACGACGTCATCGCGATTGCCAATTACGAATAAGGCCTGCAGACAGAATACGCCTTTAAATACATATATAGTCATACATTAAACTAAATGAATGAGTGAAAAGTCTGAATGGTGAATTGAAAAAAAATAGAAAGGTAACTCGTCAAATATTGGGACATTCTGATGTAGACTTTCAAAATAAAAGCTCTGGACTAGCACATTCATGTGCAAATGTCTCTAATTTCAGATTTGATTTGAAAGGAAATGTTCCAAAGTTACAAACTAATTTCACTTGAGATTAATAGTGTACCACCTCAAGGTGTCACCCAGAGACAATCAAGACATTCTGATGTTTGATTTTAAAATGAAAGCCCGTCAAAATCTCCGTCATGCGCCAACTTCAAATCAGTTCATGAGACCATTTATGTCTAACTTTAGATTATATCTAAAAGAGCATGGTCCATAGTTAGAAACTAATCTCACTTATTATGGATAGTAGACCACCTCAATATGTCCCTCAGAAAGAATCAACAAATTCTGATGTTTGATTTCTAAATGAAAGCCCGTCAAAGTCTCTTTCCTGAGCTGACTTCAAATCAGTTCATGAGACCATTTATATCTAAATTTGGATTATATTTAAAAGAGAATGGTCCATAGTTACAAACTCATTCCACTTATTATGCATAGTAGACCACCTCAGGATGTCCCTAAGAGAGAATCAAGAATTACTGATATCAAAATGCGAGCCCGTCAAAATCTCCTTCATGAGCCAACTTCAAATCAGTTCTTGAGCCAATTTACCTCAAATTTCATATTATATTTATAAGGAAATGGTCCATAGTTACAACATAATTTCACTCCAGATACATTTTTAAACCAAACAAAGGGACTTGGCTTTCTCACCCATTGGAGACTTTCATATACCACATTGAAAAAATGTTTCACGCCGCTTTTGGGGAATGTTGGGTCCCTGATAATGTAGCAATCATAAAATATATCAACTGACACACGTGTTACTTTTTGGCAGTCTAGCTGAGACTGGCTGAAATCACCACTGCACTCGGCAAGCAAATAAACACTGGACTCTTGATAGTCAGTCCTGTATATATGCAGCGTACATTTTTATATACTGTAGCTCAAGTATGACTCATTACTAAAGAGAAAAAAAGCCGTTTTAAATGTGCTTTTGCTCTGCTGTACTCCAGCAGCATGTTCAGTAATTACTCAGTATCTCGTACACACTCACACACAAACACACATTACTCTGCTGACTGACTCCTGACCTATAGGAAATTGTCCTAATTATGTTACTTGCTCTTATAATATGTTCCTGTGTCCATTTGTGTAATTATCAGTAGATAGTAAACTAAAACCAATGACTGGTCATAATTATCATCTCCACACTACAGCAGGATATTGCCAAGTGGTCTAACTGAACAATGTTGCCCTGAAGCAACAAACCAAAAAACACAATTTGAGTACAGAAATATAAACAAAATAAATATTTAGACAACCAAACATACTTAACATACTAATGTGCATGCATACATTATTTTTTATAGAAAGATATTTCAATTTTCACATGTTAAAAAGCAATAGAGAACTTACCAAAGTGGTAGCACTGTGTCCTTTGCAGCTTTGCTTCCTGGAAACTACTTTTGCAGTTAATGGGATAATGACATACATATTTCCGTTTTCTACTATACAGGTGCAAGAGCATGACAATTGTGACACTGTGTTTACCTTTTTGTTCACCAGTTTGACACAAACACCTGGCTTTTATGATTTTGGAGGTGTAACATTATTGAAGAAAAAAAAAAATCTGCTATAGGCCAATTCTAAGATTTACATTTGTTGCCTCAAACGTCAACAAACACAGACTTTACGTGGATAACCAGCGTGCCAAGATGTCAAAGAAAAGGTGAGCACCGTCTCTTTACATGTCAATCATTTTGTCAAATCTAATAAGAATATGTTTTGGAGGCAGTTACAATTTGGATCATATGCAGCAAAGTTTCTCTGCTTTGTTCCCACTTGAAATAACCTAAATCATAAATCAAATGCAGAGAGTACCTGAAAACAGAGTGGATGGACATAAAATGGAAAGGAGGAGTTCTGACACAACCAACTCAGCAGGATGCCAATAACTGTGGGGTTGTCGTCATCATGGTAAGTGCTTTGTAATGTGACTTTATTCATAAGATATATAATGTATATCTAGGTCAAATGCCAAATTTCATTTTTATGCTGATGACAGTTATATACTGTTGTGGCACCACTCTTGCCGAGGCCCTTGGCAACTTACAAATTGCTTTTAACCTTGTGGAAAATCAGCTCATTGAACTAAGACTCGTCTTGAATGCTGCCAAAACCAAACTGTTGATATTTTCCAATGGCAGGAAAGTGCCTGTGTCTCCACCCAGCATGTTGTCATTGCAAGGGTATGAAATTGAACTTGTGAACTGTTACAAGTATCTCGGCATTTTAATTGCTGATCGACTTTCTTTTAAACCACATGTAGAAAATCTGGTAAAAAAATTAAGAGTTTTTTTACCAGAAAAAAGTTGATTGCTACCACTTTCCTCCCTGTACGTGATTACAGTGATCTCTTATATATGAATGGCCAAACTGTCTGCGTTCTCTAGACACTGTGTATCATGGTGCCTTAAGGTTTGTCACTGGTTGTAAAGCCCTCACTCACCGCTGCATCTTATATGCTCGAGTTGAGTGGCCATCTCTGGCAGCACGCCGCCTTATACATTGGCATATTTGTATTTATAAAGCTATCTTGGGTCTGCTCCCCCACTACTTATGTAACTACATCTTTAAATCGCAGAGCAATTATTGCTTACGTTCCAATGAGTTTTATTTATTAATTATGCCCAAGGTTCACTCTGAATTTGGTAAGCACTGTTTTAAGTTTTCTGCACCTGCTGCTTGGAATGCACTGCAAAAAACTCTAAAGTTAAAAGGAGCTCATCAACCTTGAAACTTTGAAGACTTGTGTGAGAGAAATTTGAGCGGCTTCATACCGCATTTGTTCTTGTTTTGGTGTGAATCCGGAGCTTTAGTCCTGTTGCCTTATCTTTTTTAATGTATTTTATCTGTGTTATGTGATTTCTGTTGTGTGTTGTGACTGTTGCACTTTTTCTATGCTGCTGTCTTGGCCAGGCTTCCCTTGAAAAAGAGGTCATTGTATCTCAACGGGACCGACCTGGTTAAATAAAGGCTAATAATAAAAATAAATAGTTCACAGTTATCTGTAAATGAAGTCCATGTCTTCTAAACCCAGTTTTACCATGTGCAATTATATTTAGCTATATAATAATAAGATACAAGAAAGGTTGTTAATTACTGCATAAGTGTCACAGTTTAGCTATCACTCTCACCTGCCCACTCTGCTCCACTCACCTAATCAGCTCATTCAGTGCACCTGTTGGTCACACCCATCTCGTCAGCTCCATCACTCTCACCTGTCCACTCTGCTGCATCTCCTCCCTCTGGTATATAAGCCCAGCTTCACTCTCACTCACTGCCAGATCGTTCTCTGTGTTAGGCCAGACCATCCAGCACTTCTCTGATTGGTGCGACCCTGCTGTTTGGACTTCTCCACCTTGCCTCTGCCCTGGTAACTAGGGATGGGCGGATGAAGCCTTGTGAAGCATTGAGGCTTTCCTCCTATTTGTACCGAAAAGGATTCGAAGCTTCGGGGTTTAGAAGAACAGCGACATCTGGTGGCAGTCTGAAATTAAAGCAGTCGTTTGACAGTGTGTTGAAGCACTAGCACAACACCTCAATGTTCCAATCTCACATTTCTGCAGTAAAAGTCAATTAAAGCTGCGTGTTCATTCACAGATTTAATGTTGTATATAATCGTTATCGATGTTGTTGTTTACATTGCAATAAAACACTAATGCCGGTCACTCATATGAAACGACGTGTTAGTCATGGGATATTGGTGAACGCAGTTTTCCTCCAATACTCGCCAAAACTCACAATTCGCAGTTTCAAAAATCATGTTTGGAACATCCAAAAAGTAAATGCCAAATGAGAGAATAACACTGGCTCTACAGATACTGAAAGCATCCCGTTACGTAAGGATAGTGTTTGTCTGTAATGTGGGTGGGGGCAGTGGCCTTTAGCAAATTTGGGGGCAAAGGTATCTATGGGGCCCCCCATCCGATCTTTAAAAGAGAATGAAAAAAGATGTTACCGACTGAATGGTGGATAGGCAGGTAAAGCTAATCTACAGGGAAGTAAAGGTTGGAGAGGAAAAAACCTTCCCCTTTAAACCCTGCATACACAAAATGAAGATGGAAAGCAGAGAACACACAAACTAATAGTCACGATGGAACCGAACAGAGAATAAAGTTTCAGATAACACCTGTCTTTGCCAAAATGCCAGGAAAACCAGCACTGTTTATTGTGTGTGTGTGTGTGAGAGAGAGAGAGAGAGAGAGAGAGAGAGATCCACATCACACGCTTCTGACAGAGTCCTACTTGTTGACATTTTCTTACAGGTCTTCACACCAACATTATGCGCAGATGTAGGAGCTGTACCTAATAATGATAGTAATAATAAAAAACATTGTCACCAACTGACAATATGGTCTATGAACAAAATTAGCTTATTTCTTCTATCATGAAGTGAGAGGATAACAAAAAATAACAGCAGTCCATCATTGGGATTAAGAAATATGAATTTTTGTATTGTTAAATGATTATCTTCTCTCTTTTGTGTCTGTCCCTTCCTTTCTCTCCCTTCTTTCTTTCTCTTCCTCTCCTCCTTTTTCTGTTCTTCTCCTATTCTTCTTTATGACTGTTAAAGTGCTGAGTGTTCCATCTGCTTTTGTCTCTGTCCCTTCCTCTCTTCCTCCCTCTCTTCCTCCTCATGCAGTTTTTTGTCTTTCTCATCATGTTCATACCAATCTTACTCTAGTTCTGCTAATAGCACTGGGCTAGGGCTATTAGCAGAACTAGGCATTTGACTCACCATCATCGTCATCATCGTTGTCAACGTCGTCAATAACACTGTGGGTGACGGTGGGCGGTCCTCTTCATCGTCTTGGGTAACGTCGTTATCCTCACCTAGCGCCACTTCACAGCTAGCTGCTGCTGTAGCGGCGTGTTCAACGCTGTGGACGTTCCTGCCTGTATTCCCAGTATTCTTGTCTTCTGAATCGTCTCTGTGTAACTTCCTCCTGTCACTGAGTTTATCTTTCGCGCCGTGCACCGTTACGGACTAGTCCATTTCATGGTGAAAGTAGGGGGAGTAGGGTCACGACAGATAACCATGAACTGGACATTTTAACTACTACTTCAACGTATTTCTTAAGAATATTAATACAATTGACCATGCTTTTGAAGCGTTCATGATGATATGGGGCTTTTTCTTTTTGAGGTTGGTTGGGGGGCCCCCCTACTACGACCACTGGTAGGGGGCCCCAAGCAGCCGCCTACCTATGCCTCTATGTTAAGACCGCCTCTGAGTGGGGGGAATACAAACCTGCCAGTGTGCAGTATACAGTTGGTGAAATCCATAGAAGCAAACAAGCCTTGCAAATGTACCCAAGTCAAAAGACAAATACACAGGAATACAGGAAAACAAATGTTAATTTAGGTTAAAAAAAAAAGTGCACATTTATGATTAGCAGCACCGAGATGAAGGGGACCTCAACAATGGATCTGAACAGACCCCGATTTAGACACACAATTTATCCATATTTTTATTGTCACAGCACATATTGTCTTTTTTTTTTTTTTTAAAGCCTTAACATGTGTACCACACAACTTACTGGCAAAGCCTCCTGGATCTGGGCCTCAAGTGAAAAATTGGGTGTGGGGTTTATTATTGTCTGTGTGTTTGTTTGCTTTTGTTAATGCAGTTTAACTCGCGTTAAGCTGCATCGACAGATTGACAGTGAACTATATATCTTCGATATTACTAAATATGAAATTTAAAAAATCTGTAGTTTATTAGTGGGGAAACATTTGTTCAAAACACTGACAGGTTTAATTGTGTAAAAACGCATCTTTGTGATTTCTACCATTTCATTTTCTAGATCCAATGTGACACATGCAAGAAATGGTTCCACGAACAATGTGGACACTAAAGGCCTAAAGTGTGTGCCATTAAATTCCCAGTCTGCCTTGATTATGTGCATTTCTTCATCAATCAGAGTTTTGTTTGCACTCTATTTATTCATCTATTTTGCATCCCAAAAAGAAATGAGTGTTAAGTTGTTTTCTTACTATTTTATTTACATATTTTGTCATTTATTTATTAATCTATTTTGAACCTCCAAAAGATATCTCAGTGTTAATTCAATTCAATTCAGTTTATTTTGTATAGCCCAATATCACAAATTACAAATTTGCCTCAAGAGGGCTTTACAATCTGTACACATACGACATCCCTGTCCCAGGACCTCACATCGGATCAGGAAAAACTCCCCTGCTTCAGGAGAGCAACGTGTGTGGGTGTGTGTGTGTCTTCACTACAGTCATTCATTTGATATTGCATAATCCTTAGTTATTTATTTGTCTTGACACTCCAACATGTAAACTCATTATAATACACAACCGCAAATTAAACATTGTTTTCTCACATACAGCGTAATTAGGCTAAATTATACATTTTGCAATGGTTATGTTGAGATTTTGTTATACTATAGTTATAGTGTTTTATTTCTTACTATTTAACTTTATAATTTATTTATTAATCCATTTGAACCTCCAAAAGATGTGTTGTTACATTATTATTGGGATATTTCTATTTCTATTTATTCATTAATAATAATCCATTTAATTTATATAGCGCTTTTTAAGATACTCAAAGACACTTTACATTTTACATTATACACCGTAGACACAGCTACGGGGAGCAATGCAGGGTTAAGTGTCTTGCTCAAGGACACATCAACTAGGGCAGGGATTGATCTGCCAACCCCCTGATTGAAAGAAGGACATGCTAACCACTGACCCACAGTCTCCCCAATTAATCTTTTTCGCATGTAATGTTATTATTTTTTATTTCTATTTAATTAACTTTTATTGTAATCTATTGTGACACACTACGTAAAGACCTTGTACTCTACATAACCCAGTTTTGAATTAAAAGAATTATAAAAAAAACTGAAAGTCCTTGAAACTATACATAAAAAATGTAATCAATAATTACTTTAGTGCGATTTAGTAGTGTTTTAGGAAAACACAAAGCAGAAAATGTACACAAATTAAATACCACTAAAACGTTTCAGGTTTCCAACAGGTAAATCATCACATTGACATGGTCCTGATTTGTGTCATTGTCATTGTACATTGTGAGAATATTGTACATTGTGAGAATATAACAGACTGAAACACGATATGGAAATAATTAATCTGTTATTGAATATGGCATCACATTGAAAAACCTGACTTAAATGTCCTGGAAGAGGTAATAGTTTGTGACTGGCCTGTTTCCTTTAAAATCAAATCTGAAATTAGAGGTAAATTGGTTCATGAAATGTAATTTGAAGTTTACTTATGAAAGAGATTTTGAAGGGCTTTTATTTTTAAATCCTACATACCACTCTTAATCCAGAGGTGTTGGCTAACTACAGACCAATCTCTAACCTTCCCTTCCTCTCTAAGATCCTTGAGAAAGTAGTCGCAAATCAGTTGTGCGACTTCCTACATCAGAATAGTTTATTTGAGGAGTTTCAGTCAGGATTTAGAAAACACCACAGCACAGAGACAGCACTGGTGAAGATTACAAATGACCTCCTAATTGCATCAGATAAAGGACTCATCTCCGTACTGGTATTATTAGACCTTAGTGCTGCGTTCGACACCATTGATCATGACATCCTATTACAGAGACTGGATCAGTCGATTGGCATTTCAGGTAACGCACTAAGTTGGTTTAAATCCTATTTATCAGATCGATCTCAATTTGTATTTGTAAACGATGAAGCCTCAATGACCACCAACGTTAATCACGGAGTTCCACAAGGTTCTGTGCTTGGACCAATTTTATTTACCTTATAAATGCTTCCTTTGGGCAATATTATCAGGAAACACTGCATAAACTTTCATTGCTATGCAGACGATACTCAATTATATCTATCGATCAAACCAGAGGAAACCAACCAGCTCGCTAAAATTCAAGAATGTCTTAAAGACATAAAAACATGGATGACCTGCAACTTCCTGATGTTAAACTCATACAAAACTGAAGTTATTTTACTGGGCCCTGAACACCTCAGAGATCAATTATCTGGTGATGTGGTTTCTGTAGATGGCATTGCCCTGGCATCCAACACCACTGTAAAGAATCTAGGCGTTATCTTTGACCGAGACTTGTCCTTTAACTCCCACGTTAAGCAAATCTCAAGGATTGCATTTTTTCATCTACGTAACATTTCAAAAATCAGGCACATCTTGTCTCAAAAAGATGCAGAAAAGCTGGTTCACGCGTTTGTTACTTCCAGACTAGATTACTGCAACTCCTTATTATCAGGCTGCTCTAATAAATCTCTTAAGTCCCTCCAGTTGATCCAGAATGCTGCAGCTTGTGTACTCACAAAAACTAAGAAAAGAGATCACATGACTCCTGTATTAGCTGCTCTGCACTGGCTCCCTGTAAAATCAAGAATCACATTTAAAATTCTTCTCCTCACCTACAAAGCCTTGATTGGTGATGCACCATCATATCTTAAGGAGCTTGTAGTACCATATTGCCCCACTAGAGAGCTGCGCTCACTAAATGCGGGACTACTTGTGGTTCCTAGAGTCCTAAAAAGTAGGATGGGAGCAAGAGCCTTCAGTTATCAAGCTCCTCTTTTATGGAACCAGCTTCCACTTTCAGTCCGGGAGGCAGACACAGTCACCTCATTCAAGAATAGACTTAAGACTTTCCTGTTTGATAGTGCTTATAGTTAGGGCTGAATCAGGTTTGCCCTGGTCGAGCCCCTTGATATGCTGCTATAGGCTTATAGGCTACTGGGGGATGTTTTAGGATACACTGAGCACCTATCTCCTCTTCTCTCTCTCATTATGAATGAATTTACATCTCTCCATTGCACCTTATTAACTCTGCTTCCTCCCCGGAGTCGTTGTGACTTCACGTCTCATAGGGTCCATTGGACCTGGAGGTGTCTGATGCCTGGTGAGCCGGCCTCCCGCGTTGGCCCTGCTGATGCGCCCCGCTCCCCCTCCTCTCTACCTCCTTCTTTTTCATGGATTGGAGTTCCATTCATACATTGTCATATTCATGTAATGTGTTTATGTAACTTTGTAAATGCTGTTCATTCTGTACACATGACATCTATTGCTTCTGTCCATCCGGGGAGAGGGATCCTCCTCTGTTGCTCTCCTGGTTTCTTCCCTTTTTTCCCTGTCAAAGGTTATTTTTGGGGAGTTTTTCCTGAACCGATGTGAGGTCCTGGGACAGGGATGTCGTATGTGTACAGATTGTAAAGCCCTCTGAGGCTAATTTGTGATATTGGGCTATACAAAATAAACTGAATTGAAAAAATGTAATTACATTCATATGTCTCCTCCTATGAATCGCCACCTTAACGTGGTGGAGGAGTTTGAGTGGCTCAGTGATCCTGGGAGCTATGTTGTCTGGGGCATCAGCCCCTGGTAGGGTCTCCCAAAGCAAACGGGTCTCGGGGGAGAGCCCAGACTAAGAGCGGTTAGAAAAAACCCTGATGAATAGCAGCCCACGGTCTGAAGCTACCTTGCCCGGACAAGGGAAACCGGGGCACCCTCCCGGAGCCAGACCCAGGAGGGGAGCTTGTCGGCGAGCGTCTGGTGGCCGGGCTTTCGCCCATGGGGCCCAGTCGGGCTCAGCCCGAAAAAACAGCATGGAGCAGCAGTCACCCTGTGGACCCACCACCCGCAGGGAGAATTATCGGGGTCGGGTGCTATGTAGACCGGGCGGCGGGCCAGGCGGGAGACCTGGGCGGGCCGATCGCCGGCGGCATAGACTAGCTCTAGGGACGTGGAACGTCACCTCACTAGCGGGGAAAGAGCCGGAACTGGTGCAGGAGGTGGAGCGGTACCAGCTAGATATAGTTGGGCTCACCTCCACGCACAGCATGGGCTCTGGAACCAAGTTCCTGGAGAAGGGTTGGACTTTGTCCTTTTCTGGAGTTGCCCAGGGTGAGAGGCGCCGGGCGGGAGTGGGGATACTTCTTACAAATCCCGAGGGAGGCTGGGGACATGGAAGCCGAGTGGACCTTGTTCAAAGCTTCTATTGTGGACGCGGCTGCTCGGGGCTGTGGCCGGAAGGTCATCGGTGCCTGTCGTGGCGGCAACCCGAGAACCCGGTGGTGGACACCGGGGGTGAGGGAAGCCGTCAAACTGAAGAAGGAGCTCTTTCGGGCCTGGCTGGCCCAGGGGTCTCCTGAAGCAGCTGACGGGTACCGGCGGGCCAGAAGGGCTGCAGCTACGATGGTCGCGGAGGCTAAAACTCGGGCATGGGAGGAGTTCGGGGAGGCCATGGAGAAGGACTTTCGGTTGCAAACCATCCGACGGCTCAGGAAGGGAAAGCAGGGTCTACCCCAGGCTGTTCTCAGCAGGGGGGGGGGAACTGCTGACCCGGACTGGGGACATCGTCGGGCGGTGGAAAGAGCACTTTGAGGAACTCCTAAACCCGGCCAACATGTCCCCCGGAGAGGGGAAGCGCCGGAAGACTTTGGGGTGGATTCACCCATATCCCTGGCAGAGGTCGCTAAGGAAGTCAAAAAGCTCCTTGTTGGCAAGGCGCCAGGGGTGGATGAGATCCGCCCTAAGATGCTGAAAGCGCTGGACATTGTTGGGCTGTCTTGGTTGACACGCCTTTTCAGTGTCGCATGGGATTCGGAAACAGTGCCCATGGACTGGCAGACCGGGGTGGTGGTTCCCATCTTCAAGAAGGGGGACCGGAGAGTGTGCTCGAACTATCGTGGTATCACACTGCTCAGCCTCCCGGGAAAAGCTTATGCCAGGGTGCTGGAAAGGAGGCTCCGACCGCTAGTCGAACCTCGGATTCAAGACGAACAGTGCGGATTCCGTCCCGGTCGTGGAACAGTGGACCAGCTCTTTACCCTCGCAAGATTACTGGAGGGGTCCTGGGAGTTTGCCCAACCTTTCGACCGGGTCCCTCGGGGGGTTTTGTGGGGGGTGCGGGAGTATGGGGTGTCGGAGACGTTGGCACGGACCATCCGGTCTCTGTACGCCTGCAGTAGGAGCTGTGTTCGTATCCTTAGTAGTAAGTCAGACACGTTCCCGGTGGGTGTTGGCCTCCGCCAGGGCTGCCCTTTATCACCGGTCCTGTTCGTGACCTTCACGGACAGGATATCTAGGCGCAGCCAGGGGGCGGAGAGGATCCGGTTCGGGAGTCTCGGGATCGCCTCTCTGCTGTTCGCGGATGATGTGGTCCTGTTTGCCTCCTCGGACCGTGACCTCCAGCATTCACTGGGGCGTTTTGCAGCTGAGTGCGAAGCGGCAGGGATGAGACTTAGCACCTCCAAATCTGAGGCCATGGTGCTCTGCCGGAAACCGGCGGATTGCTCCCTCCAGGTGGGTACAAACTGCCTACCCCAAGCGAAGGAGTTCAAGTATCTCGGGGTCTTGTTCACGAGTGAGGGTAAGGTGGAGCGGGTGATCGACAGGCAGATCGGTGCGGCTGCAGCAGTAAAACAGGCGCTGTACCGGTCCGTCTTGGTGAAGAGGGAGCTGAGCCGGAAGGCAAAGCTCTCCATTTACTGGTCGGTCTACGTTCCAACCCTCACCTATGGTCACGAACTCTGGGTCGTGACCGAAAGAACGAGATCTCGGATACAAGCGGCCGAAATGAGCTTCCTCCGTAGGGTGGCCGGGCTCAGCCTTAGAGATAGGGTAAGGAGCTTGGACATCAGGGAGGAGCTTGGAGTCGAGTCGCTGCTCTTTCGTGTCGAAAGGAGTCAGCTGAGGTGGTTCGGGCATCTTGTCAGGATGCCTCCTGGACGCCTCCCATTAGAGGTTTTCCGGGCACGTCCAACTGGTAGGAGGCCCCGGGGAAGACCGAGGACACGCTGGAGGGATTATATCTTCCGGCTGGCCTTGGAACGCCTCGGGATCCCCCAGAATGAGCTGGAAAGTGTTGCGGGTGAGAGGGAAGCCTGGGTCGGCCTGCTGAACCTGCTGCCACCGCGACCCGACCACGGATAAGCGGCTGATAATGGATGGATGGATGGACATTCATATGTCTTTATCACTGGGTGACAACCTGAGAGGGTCTACTATACATTAGAAGTGAAATTAGTTTGTAACTATAGACCATTCCCTTTTAAATCTAATCTGAAATTAACCGATTTGAAGTTGGCTAATAATATTAGTTTTCGTAGGGCTTTCATTTTAGAATTCAACATCAGAATGTCTTGATTGTCTGTAAGGGACATCTTGAGATGGTCTACTATGTATCTAAAGTGGAATGAGTTTGTAACTATGGGTCATTTCCTTTCTAATCTAATCTGAATTTAGACATAAATTGCATCATGAACTGATTTTACACAGATGACACACAGTTACATGTGTGCCTGTTTATTGCCTATTCATACAGAGCTCTCTATCTGGTGACCTGTAACTAAGGAAAAGTATTAATCCCGGCCTTAGTCTATGATGAATTCACATTAAATTCAGGCCTAATACCTTCAAGGAAGTGGCCACCAGGGCATCACCCACACACAGCCCTCCCATCGGCACCTGTCTCCAAAGGAGAAAAGACTGAGAATGGGTTCAGACCGGCCTGACCTTTTACCATCTCCTCGTGTAAAGAATTATTTATCACAGTGAAGTCATAGACAGACCTCTGCAGTATACTTGACACTTAACCTGGATTAAAATCTGCTCCTTCTTGCAAGAATCTTTCTAACAGTATTGTTCTCAGATGTCACCAAATTTGACAAATTTAGTAGTAAAAATGATGTTCCACCACATTGCTGGGCGGAAATGAATGCAGTGTTTCCAGAAGCACCCTCGAACAGTCTAGTTATACCTAGACAGTGATCACTCTTACCTAACTTCAATACAATCTAGCTACACCATATAAGGAAGCTGCAATGCATCGTGTGTGTTTTTATAGTTTCATAGGCACCCTAGAAATGTGCAGATTTATAGTTTTTCTAGGGTGCCTATGAAACTAGAAACAGTGAATATAGTATCATTATAAAAATGGTAATAAAATAAAATAAAATTCAGTTTATTTTATACAGCCAAGAATCACAAATTACAAATTTGCTTCAGAGGGCTTTACAAGCTGTACACATGCGTGTAAAAGCGGTGTGATTAATAGTAATGTTACTCATAATAATAATAATAATGATAGGAGCAGTGAGTGTCAGCAGGGCCATGGAGGCAGGACTAGGGTCCAGATATAACCATGATACATGGAATGTGAGCTGAGAAAGCACAAAGACTCCGGAGAAAAAGCATGTAAAATCGTTGCTTGTGTTGGAACCAGTGTGTTTGTATATTTTATATGCCCTCTAGCACCACCTAGTGTCGATGGTGAATAGCTGCACGAAGTAAGGTAACCGTAAACACACGCAGTAACAGGAAGTGACGTTCAGGAAATTCCGTTATCCCATGAACTCAGAGTGAGAATCTAAGATTACAATCTGCGCAATCCTTGCCTTAAAGTCTACAAAATCGGATTCATACCTAAGTCATCTACTGTTTGCATTTATATTAACATGTTTAGCTTAATATTTATTTGGTTTGAATACAGTATTGGCGATTGTTAGTTAACTGTCAATTGCATAAGGATGTATTATTGTACTTACAAAGGCGTGTGTTTTGTGCACTTTTTCAGTTTTACAAAATTATATGTTCTTCCATTACATTCTGCCAAATACAACAACCTGTCTGTTCCTTGGAGAATAATGATGCTGGAGAATATATTGTCAAGCTGGCTGTATAGCTTTTTTACAACAACTTTAGTGAGAACAGTATAGTAAAAGGATGACCACCTACCGTGGGATTTAAGGAGGATTTCAAGAGAGACAAGCTACACCGCACTTCATTACCATGGAATCTACAGCCAAGTCAGAGGGTCCAGATGAACATGAAGGAGAAGGCTCACAAGATGGTGTTGAAACAGGTACAGTCCTCTCTCTCCATCGCAACCAGAACATCTCGCTCTTCACACTCATCAACAAGCTCTAGAGTCAGCTTAGATGCAGCAAGGGCCCGTGCTAAAGCAGAGGCAACCAAAACCAGGTTGGCCTTCACAGAAAAAGAAAGTGAACTCAAAATTGAGAAAGCCAAGCTGGAAGCCAGAATTGACTCCATCAATCTACAGCAAGAAGCTGAAGCTGCCCATGCAGAGGCTGTAGTGCTGGAGAGAGCAGCTGCAGATATATGTGGCTCGGACGGGAGTAAAGAAATGGAATTCTTGCCCTTTCAAGAATGTGCACAAAAAAGAACATATGACTATGTCACCCACCATGCCCAGCATCATCTCCCACAGGGACCTAGTGAGGAGAAGGATGTTTACCCCTTACGTCCAACACTCACACCCCAGCACGACAACACTGCTCAAACCCAGTTGCACATCATCAATAGGAGACCAAGGTACCAGCAAAGCAACACACAGCAGCTTCCCACAGATGTGTTGCAGCCAAGGAATTATGACCATCAGCACCACAGTGCTCTCCCCAGGCAAAAGTCATCACACTCGGACAACACAAATCACAACACAGCAACAGCTGATCTTGCCAGGTTTCTTGCTAAAAACCAGCTGGTGTCCTCAGGATTGACACAGTTTAACGACCTACCCGAACACTACCAAGCTTGGAGAGAGACCTTCATCAACACAATTGAAAACCTTGAGCTGTCGACAAGTGAAGAGATGGATTTGCTGATCAAATGGCTGGGTAAAGAGTCAAGTGAGCAGGCACTTAGGATTAGGTCTGTAAATATCAGAGAACCTTCCCTCGGTCTCAAAACAATTTGGAAGAGATTAAACAAAACATATGGATCTCCAGAAGTATTAGAGAGAGCTCTGTTTAGTAAAGTAGAGAACTTCACCAAGATCCAAAACAGAGACAGTAAAAAACTACAAGAGCTGGCAGACTTACTAATAGAATTGGATGTTGCCAAAAGAGACAGATATCTGCCCGGGCTAGCTTACCTTGACACAACAAGGGGAGTGCAGCCCATTGTCGAGAAGCTGCCGTTATATCTCCAAGATAAGTGTCTGTCCCGAGGATGCAAATACAAAAGAGAACATTGTGTTGCTTTTCCCCCTTTCTGCTTTTTTAAAGACTTCATCTGCAGGGAAGCTGAAGAAAGAAGTGACCCAAGCTTTAACTTTCCTACTCTCACTCCAACCTCTTAAAAGAGCGAGAAGTTAAGTCACATGAAACCGATCTCTGTACATAAAATGAGCATATCGTCATCAGATGCGATGTGAGGTCCTGGGACAGGGATGTTGTATGTGTACAGATTGTAAAGCCCTCTGAGGCAAATTTGTAATTTGTGATATTGGGCTATACAAAATAAACTGAATTGAATTGAATAGATACAGTAAACAAAACAGAAGATCTTGACAAACTGTATCCTATTCATAACAGACCCCACCCACTGAATAAATGCAGAGGGTTCAGGAAGATGATCTTAGATGACAGAAAGAAATTCTTAAAAGAGAACAATATCTGCTTTCGCTGCTGTGCTTCTACTACACACCAGGCTAAATCCTGTGAAACCTCCATCAAATGTACAGAGTGTGACAGCAATAAACACCTCGCTGCTCTACACCCTGGTCCTGCGCCGCCATTCCAGCCAGGTTTCTTCCCCTATTCAGAGAACGGCGGGGAGAGGGAGGACACAAGGCAGCCAGATATCACATCGAGGTGTACCAAAGTATGTGGTGAGGACTTCAAAGATAAATCATGCTCAAAGATCTGCTCTGTGACTGTGTACCCCAATGGTCATCGTAACCTACAGAGAAAAATGTATGCCATTTTAGATGACCAGAGCAATGTGTCATTAGCTCGATCAGAGTTTTTTTAAATGTTCAACATCCAGGGAGCAGCAGTGACATACACACTCAAAACCTGTGCAGGGAAGATGGAAACAGCTGGCATGAAAGCTTACAGATTCACAATAGAATCTATAGATGGGAAAATAAACATCCCACTACCTAGTGTAATGAAATCCCAAACAATAGGTCAGAGACCTCGACACCTAAGACAGACAGCAATGGAAATCCCACCTCTGGATCCAGACGCTGATATCCTGTTGCTATTGGGAAGGGACATCATTAGGGCCCATAAGATTCGTAAACAGCACAATGGCCCTCACTATGCCCCATATGCACAAAAGCTAGACCTGGGGTGGGTTACCATAGGGGATGTGTGCCTAGGAAGCACACACAAGACAAACATGGTGAGTGCCATGAAGACCTGCATCCTTGAAAACGGAAGACCACCTTGCCTTACTCCATGTAAGAATCAGATACGAGTGAAAGAAATCTATAGTATCGAAAGTAATGGCAAGAATCCTCTCCTGCACAAACCCACACAAAGTGCATTGGTGGCATCAAATATGGATAACCTTGGAAAAACGGTTTTCTGTACAACAGAGAATGACAACCTGCTCGCTCACTCTGTTGAGGACCTAGCCTTCCTTCAGATCATGGAACGGGAGGTGATGCAAGATGAAACAAACAGCTGAGTTGCTCCTCTCCCTTTCCGTCATCCACGGAGACGTCTCCCTAACAATAGGGACTATGCTCACGGTCGTCTGATGTCGCTGCGATGGATGTTACAGAAGAAGCCTGGAATGAAAGTGCACTTCACTGAGTTCATGCAAAAAATGCTTGACAATCAGCATGCTGAGGTTGCACCACCACTCAAAAAAGGGACGGAATGTTGGTATCTCCCTACCTTTGGAGTCTATCACCCTCAGAAACCAGAACAGATTTGTGTGGTGTTTGATTCCAGTGCACAGTTTGATGGAATCTCACTGAATGAGGTGTTGCTCTCTGGATCAGACCTTAACAACAGTCTCATCGGAGTGCTTCTCAAATTCAGAAGAGAACCTGTTGCAGTGACAACAGATGTACGGCAAATGTTCTACTGTTTTGTGGTGCGCGAAGACTCCAGAGACTTCCTACGGTTCTTATGGTACCGGGAGAATGATCTCAACAAAGAAGTGGTGGAGTATCGCATGTGAGTTCATGTTTTTGGTAACAGCCCATCACCTGCAGTGGCAATCTTTGGCCTGAGGAGAGCAGCAAAACATCAAACATCAAGAGGAAAGTATGGCAGTGGCGCAACGCACTTTGTCGAGAGGGATTTCTACGTCGATGATGGTCTTCGATCATTCGCCACCGCAGCTGAGGCCATTGACATTATGCGTCGAACACAGCAAATGTTGGCTGTGTCAAACATAAGGCTGCACAAGATAGCCTCAAATCGAACAGAAGTAATGAATGCCTTTCCAGCAGAGGAAAGGGCAAATGACATTAAAGAACTCAACCTCTCTGTTGACGACTTAGCTGTTCAACGGAGCCTTGGGGTCAGCTGGAATATTATGTCTGACACTTTCACTTTCCATGTCCCAGAAGGACAAAAAACATTCACACGCCAAGGCGTACTGTCAACAGTAAACAGTCTGTTTGATCCACTGGGTTTCTTGGCTCCTGTCACTATTGAAGGCAGACTGCTCCTCAGAGAGTTTTCAACCCAAGATACAGAATTGGACACGTGTCTTCCTGAAGCCAAATCTGAAGATTGGAGAAGATGGCGTGAATCGCTGTCCGCACTAAAAGAGGTACATATCCCACGCACATATGCATCCTTCTCCACTTCCAAAGCTCAGAACACAGAACTGTGTGTCTTCTCTGATGCCTCTGTAAAAGCAATAGCAGCAGTGGCTTACCTAAAGGTAAAAAATGAGCAGGGTCACAGTGAAGTACGATTTGTCTTCGGTAAGTTCAAGCTCGCTCCCCAACCTGAGCTGACGATCCCTAGGTTAGAGTTATGTGCAGCTGTATTAGCTGTTGAGATTGCAGAGCTAGTCATCAAAGAGATTGACCTGAAAGTGAATGCAATAAAATTATATACAGACAGCAGAGTTGTGTTAGGATACATACACAATGAGAGAAGAAGATTTTACGTCTATGTGAGTAATCGTGTACAGCGCATTCGACAGTCAACACGACCGAAACAGTGGAGTTATGTTCCCTCTGAACTAAATCCAGCAGATCATGGGTCCCGATCTGTTCCCACTGCCAAGCTTACAGGCACCACATGGCTGACGGGAGCAGCTTTCTTGACCAAGCTGGAAAGTCCGGTGATCAACACTGAAGAGGAGACGACATATGTTCTCGTAGATCCAGATTCTGATGCTGAGATTCATGAAGACAAGCTGGGTTCAAAAAGGTTTGAGCGTTTTTCTAAATGGAGCTCACTCACCAAAGCTGTGGCCCGCCTCTGTCACATATCTCAGTGTTTCTCTCTCCCACGAAACAACCACAGCTGCGTTGCCTGGCATGTGTGCAGAACAGGTTGCAGAGCACGTCATCATAAAGTGTGTGCAACATGAAAGCTATTCAGAAAAGATAAAATGCATTAGGTCAAACTGTGACCTCTCAAAAACCAGTCCTCTTCATACACTTCGACCATTCATTGACAGTGAAGGCCTGCTGAGAATAGGTGGACGCATCGATCAAGCACAACTTGAAAGGTGTGAAGCCCATCCCATCATTATCCCAAGCCGTAACCGCATATCAACTCTCCTGGTCTGCCACCATCATGAATGTGTGCAACATCAGGGCAGACACTTCACTGAAGGTGCAATTTGCGCCAGTGGTCTGTGGATAGTAGGAGGAAAACGTCTCATCAGCAGCTGCATTTACTTGTGTGTCACATGCAAAAAGCTGCGAGGAAGAATGGAACAACAACAAATGTCTGATCTACCTGTTGAATGTTTGCAGGTAGACCCCCCATTTTCCTATGTGGGACTTGATGTTTTTGGGCCATGGGAAGTCATCACACGTCGTACCAGAGCTGGCCAAGCCAGGGACAAAAGGTGGGCAGTTTTGTTTACGTGTATGTCCACACGTGCCATTCATATTGAGGTAATCGAAACAATGACCTCATCAAGCTTCATAAACGCCCTCAGGAGATTTTTCTCCATCAGAGGCCATGCTAAACAGCTTTGTTCAGACTGTGGCACCAATTTCATTGGAACCTCCTACGGAACTGAAAATGGATTCACAGGGTAATCGTGATGCAAGCATAGAAGACTACCTCCTTCAACAAAAATGCACCTGGGTTTTCAACCCTCCTCATTCCTCTCATATGGGTGGTGCTTGGAAGCGCATGATTGGAGTTTCTAGGCGAATTCTAGATAGCATGCTCCTCCAAGTTGGACCTTTGAAACTCACACATGAAGTGCTAACCACCTTTATGGCAGAGGTCAGCGCCATTGTGAATGCCTGACCGTTAATCCCTGTATCCACCGACCCAGAGGCTCCCCTCATCCTAACCCCTTCCATGTTGCTGACACAGAAAACAGTCGCAGCTCCTTGTCCAGCTATTGAGTTTTCAAAAGGAGATTTGCTCAAGAACCAGTGGAAGAGGGTTCAAGCTTTGGCAGAGACCTTTTGGGCTAGGTGGTGGCAAGAATATTTGAGCACGCTACAGCAACGTCAAAAGTGGCAAGCACCGAAGCCCAATCTCAAAGAAGGAGACATAGTTCTGATGAAGGACAGCCAAACAAAAATAAATCAGTGGCCAATGGGAATTGTGGTGAATGCTATTCCTAGTAAAGATGGACTGGTAAGAAAGGTGGAAGTCAAAGTGACAAGAAATCAGATGGTCAAGATATTCTCCAGACCCATTTCTGAGGTGGTCCTGCTTTTATCCCAGGAAGACATGGAAACGGCAACAAGTTCTACTTCAACTCACCAGTCTCCGCAGCATGGAGGTCAATAACAGAGCAGTTAGACTAGTGACATCATGACAACGACATGTCTCACAGTCCAAAGCTTGCTGAGGGCAAGGCCATAGGTGGGATAAGTCGCTCAGTGTCAGCCCGGTCAACTCACTGCAAAACCGCATTCATATATTTGATGCAATGGCGGTTGTTCTCCTCTACAAACTCAGACTAGAAAGGACTGTGGGTAATATGTATATAGTGGCATATATCTTAATATGCCAAGCGGGGAGTGTGTTGGAACCAGTGTGTTTGTATATTTTATATGCCCTCTAGCACCACCTAGTGTCGATGGTGAATAGCTGCACGAAGTAAGCTAACCGTAAACACACGCAGGAACAGGAAGGGACGTTCAGGAAGTTCCGTTTTCCCATGAACTCAGAGTGAGAATCTAAGTTTACAATCTGCGCAATCCTTGCCTTAGGAGGAAGCTCATTTCGGCCGCTTGTATCCGAGATCTCGTTCTTTCGGTCACGACCCAGAGTTCGTGACCATAGGTGAGGGTTGGAACGTAGACCGACCAGTAAATGGAGAGCTTTGCCTTCCGGCTCAGCTCCCTCTTCACTAAGACGGACCGGTACAGCGCCTGTTTTACTGCTGCAGCCGCACCGATCCGCCTATCGATCTCCCGCTCCACCTTACCCTCACTCGTGAACAAGACCCCGAGATACTTGAACTCCTTCGCTTGGGGTAGGCAGTTTGCCCCCACCTGGAGGGAGCAATCCGCCGGTTTCCGGCAGAGCACCATGGCCTCCGATTTGGAGGTGCTACTCATCCCTGCCGCTTCGCACTCGGCTGCAAAACGCCCCAGTGAATGCTGGAGGTCAGGGTCCGAGGAGGCAAACAGGACCACATCAACCGCAAACAGCAGAGAGGCGATCCCGAGACTCCCGAACCGGATCCTCTCCGCCCCCTGGCTGCGCCTAGATATCCTGTCCATGAAGGTCACGAACAGGACCGGTGATAAAGGGCAGCCCTGGCGGAGGCCAACACCCACCGGGAACGTGACTGACTTACTACCGAGGAGACGAACACAGCTCCTACTGCAGGCGTACAGAGACCGGATGGCCCGTGCCAACGGGTCCGGCACCCCATACTCCCGCAGCACCCCCCACAAAAACCCCCGAGGGACCCGGTCGAAAGCCTTCTCCAGGTCTACAAAGCACATGTAAACTGGTTGGGCAAACTCCCAGGACCCCTCCAGTAATCTTGCGAGGGTAAAGAGCTGGTCCACTGTTCCACGACCGGGACGGAATCCGCACTGTTCGTCCTGAATCTGAGGTTCGACAAGCGGTCGGAGCCTCCTCTCCAGCACCCTGGCATAAGCTTTTCCCGGGAGGCTGAGCAGTGTGATACCACGATAGTTCGAGCACACTCTCCGGTCCCCCTTCTTGAAGATGGGAACCACCACCCCGGTCTGCCAGTCCATGGGCACTGTTCCCGACCCCCATGCGACACTGAAAAGGCGTGTCAACCAAGACAGCCCAACAATGTTCAGCGCTTTCAGCATCTCAGGGCGGATCTCATCCACCCCTGGCGCCTTGCCACCAAGGAGCTTTTTGACTACCTTAGCGACCTCTGCCAGGGATATGGGTGAATCCACCCCAAAGTCTTCCGGCGCTGCCCCCTCTCCGGGGGACATGTTGGCCGGGTTTAGGAGTTCCTCAAAGTGCTCTTTCCACCGCCCGATGATGTCCCCAGTCCGGGTCAGCAGTCCCCCCCCCCTGCTGAGAACAGCCTGGGGTAGACCCTGCTTTCCCTTCCTGAGCCGTCGGATGGTTTGCCAGAACTTCCTTGAGGCCAACCGAAAGTCCTTCTCCATGGCCTCCCCGAACTCCTCCCATGCCCGAGTTTTAGCCTCCGCGACCATCGTCGCTGCAGCCCTTTTGGCCCGCCGGTACCCGTCAGCTGCTTCAGGAGACCCCTGGGCCAGCCAGGCCCGAAAGGCCTCCTTCTTCAGTTTGACGGCTACCCTCACCCCCGGTGTCCACCACCGGGTTCTAGGGTTGCCGCCACGACAGGCACCGATGACCTTCCGGCCACAGCCCCGAGCAGCCGCGTCCACGATAGAGGCTTTGAACAAGGTCCACTCGGATTCCATGTCCCCAGCCTCCCTCGGGATTTGTGAGAAGTTCTTCCGGAGGTGGGAGTTGAAGACCTCCCGGACAGGATCCTCTGCCAGACGTTCCCAGTTCACCCTCACTACACGTTTGGGCTTGCCAGGTCTCTCTAGCCGAGTCCCCCGCCATCTGATCCAACTCACCACCAGGTGGTGATCAGTTGACAGCTCTGCTCCTCTCTTCACCCGAGTGTCCAAGACATACGGCCGCAGATCAGATGATACGATTACAAAGTCGATCATTGATCTCCGGCCTAAGGTGTTCTGGTACCAGGTACACTTATGAGCCACCTTATGTTCGAACATGGTGTTTGTTATGGACAAACTGTGGCTAGCACAGAAGTCCAACAACAAAACACCATTCGGGTTCAGATCGGGTAAGCCGTTCCTCCCAATCACGCCCCGCCAGGTTTCTCTGTCATTGCCCACGTGAGCGTTGAATTCTCCCAGGAGAACTATGGAGTCGGCAGGCGGCGCCCTTTCCAGGACCCCTCCCACCGACTCCAAGAAGGCCGGATACTCTGAAATGCTGTTCGGTGCATAAGCACAAACAACAGTCAGAGCCTTACTCCCCGCAACCCGTAGGCGCAGGGAGGCGACCCTCTCGTTCCCCGGGGAAAACTCCAACACAGCGGCGCTCAGCCGGGGGCTCGTGAGTATCCCCACTCCCGCCCGGCGCCTCTCACCCTGGGCAACTCCAGAAAAGGACAAAGTCCAACCCTTCTCCAGGAGCTTGGTTCCAGAGCCCATGCTGTGCGTGGAGGTGAGCCCAACTATATCTAGCTGGTACCGCTCCACTTCCTGCACCAGCTCCGGCTCTTTCCCCGCTAGTGAGGTGACGTTCCACGTCCCTAGAGCTAGTCTATGCTGCCGGCGATCGGCCCGCCCAGGTCTCCCGCCTGGCCCGCCGCCCGGTCTACATAGCACCCGACCCCGATAATTCTCCCTGCGGGTGGTGGGTCCACAGGGTGACTGCTGCTCCATGTTGTTCTTTCGGGCTGAGCCCGACTGGGCCCCATGGGCGAAAGCCCGGCCACCAGACGCTCGCCGACAAGCTCCCCTCCTGGGTCTGGCTCCGGGAGGGTGCCCCGGTTTCCCTTGTCCGGGCAAGGTGGCTACAACCTTGCCCGGACCGCTCTTAGTCTGGGTTCTCCCCCGAGACCTGTTTGCCTTGGGAGACCCTACCAGGGGCTGACGCCCCGGACAACATAGCTCCCAGGATCACTGAGCCACGTTTGAATACAGTATTGGCGATTGTTAGTTAACTGTCAATTGCATAAGGATGTATTATTGTACTTACAAAGGCATGTGTTTTGTGCTCTTTTTCAGTTTTACAAAATTATATTTTCTTCCATTAAATTTTGCCAAATACAACAACCTGTCTATTCCTTGGAGAATAATGATGCTGGAGAATATATTGTCAAGCTGGCTGTATAGCTGAAGAATACGTTTTTTACATTAAGGGGAATGAAATAGTGGATTATCAAGCTAAACAAACTGTGAAACAGGATACAATCATGGATGTTTCAGTAAAGCTAAAGCAGTAATACGGAGCAATATCACGCCTGGCTGCAAAAGCATTGGGATGAAAGAAACAAAGGGCGTCATCTATATGAAGAAAAAAAAACAGTGTGAATAAAAAATAAAACAAAAAAACTCCAGAGAGCAAACAATCACATCAAGACTGAGGTTATAAACCTGTTGACACAAGGTTAAATAAAACTATGAAGTCCATCAGGTCTGCGTGAATGTGGCGTAAAAGAAGAAACCACTTTTAAGGAAGAATAATATTTAGGAATGATGCAGCTGCCTGTTTAAACCTTTCCAAAATCATAGTACAATAAGTCTCTCTGCAAAGGTTGCCAGAGAGAAATAAACTCTGGCTCATACTCTTCAATTCAATTCAATTCAGTTTATTTTGCATAGCCCAAAATCACAAATTACAGCCTCAGAGGGCTTTACAATCTGTACACATACGACATCCCTGTCTCAGGACCTCACATTGGATCAGGAACAACTCCCAATAAATAGACAAAACCCTTTCACGGATGGACAGAAGCAATATATGTCATGTGTACAGATGGACAGTGTTACAGAGTTACAACACATTATATGAATATTGAATTCCATTGTAGGTGGCGGTAATGCGCCTTTAACGATAGGTTCCTGCCATTAAACAAAACGAAGAAGAAGAGAAGACGCGCTCCGCCTCTCAGTTTAAACGTCACATGCGGAAGTATCAACATGGAGAACTGCAGAGAAGCGTCAACGAATTCACTTTTGAAAGATGGTAAAGCAGCTGTGGTGGCGGTGATGTGTGTCGTACTGAGTGTGTTCAGCGATAGTTAACATGTTATCAACAGCTTTGATATATTTCCACATTCGTCCTTTCCGAGCTAACGTAACCAGCTCTTACGTATCTTCATTTTGAATAGTGACGTGTTATCCAGATAAGCACACTTTTTTCTGCTCATTCGTACTGCTGCACAATAATATAACTTGTAAGTCACACTGGTGACAGAAACTAAGAAACAAACTAGCAAGCGAGTTGCAGAGAGACAGCAGCCAGTGTGGTTCGGCTCTGTCTCAGAAACAGAACAGAATCACAGAAAAGCTGAACGCGTCGTCGAAGAGGAAATTCGTTTAGTAACAATACACTACAGAAGTGACCTTTGGAATAGTATGACCTGTTGTAAATGGTTATGCGACGTGCTGCTGTGTTTACAGGGTGCTACACTGATTTCCTGGCGGATGACTTTGATGTGAAGACGTACACAGCTCAAGCTATTCACCATGCTGTCATTGCTGAGCAACTGGCCAAGCTGGCACAGGGCATTAGTCAGCTGGACAAGGAGCTGCACAGCCAGGTACAAAACACACTGCCTTAAAGCTTTCATCTTCTTGGACCTATGTTGAAATGAAGCTTCATTACTCAGAGCTTAGTTTCAAATAGTGCACAATCTATAGATCAAAATGAGTGTGCTGCAAACAACCTGAACTTGGAAATTCAACAGTAAATGCCAAGTTCAAATAGCTTACAACCAGCAACACAGCAACAGGCTACAAGTCATTTGTGTGATGTCACATGTGTGACAGACGGGGCTCAAACTAAAAAGATGAACTGCTCACAACTTTTCTCAGCATTCCAATGATGTGGCAAAGCGTGGCAATATGTTTTGCCTTCCGAGTGCTATTTAACGTCACCAGGTCAACGAGCAATTGAGCCTTAAAGCCTTAAAGCCTTAGCTCCTAAAGTAGTGTTATTACATTACTATGGTAACGATGACCCCTGAGCGAGGCAAAAGTCTTGACATACACTTTTTCTTTCATGTTCTTTCTGTGTAGTTTAAATAAATACTCATATTGTATATTAGTTAAAGGAAAGTAGAGACTAATCATTTATAATCTAATCAAGGTGTCTCTTTTATTTCAGCAGACCACCATTAAAAACAACCGTTAATCAGAACACACTGAGTTAGGCAGTATTCATGCTCAACGTAACCGCAATGTTTGCACAACCATTGTTTTGGAAAGTATAACTGAGGCTTTAAACAATCACGCTTTTAAGGCACCCTGCCCAACTGTCACTGAGTCAGTGTGAAGGGAAAACGAAACAGAAAAGGCACAGAACATACCTGCCTTGTGTTGAACCCCAGATTATGTGGAATTATGTTTATAGTTTTTCTGGTGAGAGAGACATCTGGCGTGTCAAATGTATTTAAACTGATTATAGTATTGTTATAATGCAGGCAGCAATTTGGTTCAGCTAATATTAGCAGTGGAAGTGATACAGAAACTTGCTTTAAACCACTTCCTACAGGGAACACAGTGGTATCCATAATAGGAGCCTCATCCATCTAAGGTTATACTGCTTCTTTCCAGGTGGTGGCCAGACATGAAGACTTACTGTCTCAGGCGACTGGGATAGAGTCCCTGGAAGGTAAAGAGACACATTTCTATATCCCACCATTATAACTTCAAAAACACACTTGGCAGCTTCACAGACATGCACAATGGGCTTTAGAATGTGTTTCTCTTCCTGAATGTTATTGGTTTCAGTTAATTTCAGTACTCTACGCAAATCGATTGCAAACACTAATAACTGTTTGAGATATGTTGTCCATTATTCTCAATACACCTATTGGACTATTTCACTCAACAGCAATGATATTATAGTTGGTAATCAATTTGATTCATACAGCCCAAAATCACAACTCACAAATTGATCTCAAGCGGCCTCACAATGTGTACAGCATTCAACACCCTCTGTCCCCTCCAGCCTAAAACATCCCTTAAAAGGGAAAAATGACAGAAACCTGAAGATGAGAACTGAGGAGGGATCTTTCTCCCAGGACGGACGTCATGTAGTGCATCTTGTTTGTACAGAATAACCAACATAATAACATGTCAGTATTGACAATTCATATTTCAAAAATAATGCATAGAAAGTGAAGAAATAAAAAGAAATGTAATCAAAGTTAAAAAGTACAACAGGAGAACACCGACTACTTTCGACCCATACTGTGTCTTCCTCAGGGTGTGGCTGTATACAATAGTCAAAAGTTTCAAAGTACGAGGATATCGTATGTGTACAGATGTCCTAGGACCCTCATATCAGAAGTGGAACAACTTTAACATCAAGAAAAAGGGAAGAAACCTTCAGGAGAGCAGAGATCCCTCTCCCCGGATGGACAGAAGCAATAGATGTCATGTGTACAGATGAACAGTGTTACAGAGTTACAACACAATCAATGAATATGACAGAAATTATGAATAATGAGAGTAGTAAGCATGATGAAAAAGTTACGACTACCACAAATAACAGCAACAGTGGATACAGTAGAATATTAATGATAATAAAAGCAGTAATGGTCTTGGCAATAGTTATAGCAATGCAACTAATAATGATAATAGCAGTAGGTGTCAGGCAGGACCAGGGCCCTATTTCTCGTACGTGGTTCAACTAAGTCGATCAAATGTCCTATTATCCAGCTGAAATTAACACGATGATTGAAATCTCGGTTTCTCAAAGGCTGATCCGCGGTCAAACCATCTCGTTAATTCGAACCAGACGTCAGTACTCAGGATAATTGAACCAGACGTCAGTACTAGCACAATGGCAAATAAACTCAAACTTTTTTTCTCCGCTGACAGAGCAGGAGATGATCATGAACGTATATGAGGAATTCCAGACCATAATCATGGAACATCTAACACCGCCACAGCTGCCAGGGCAAGAAGCATGGCAATATATCAGACAAGTTAAATGCGTCATGCTGTGTTCACATGAATATTCGCAACCCTTTACTCGCGTGATTTTACTCGCCCGACTATTTGTGATTTATTCATTTGATTCATTCACTTCACTCATGCTGGAGAGGGCATGGCATATCTCCGTGGAAACAGTTATAACTTCCGCCATCCACCATGGAAGAAATAACCACTATTTCTGCTTTATACTTGTGGAAATCCCAGAAACGTCGGTACATCAAATGCCCTTGTGTTTGGGTCCATAACATTAATACATTAAAATATATATATATATATATATATATATATATATATATATATATATATACACTACCGTTCAAAAGTTTGGGGTCACTTAGAAATGTCAATTTTTTTTCAATGACGATAACATTAAATTAATCAAAAATACACTCTATACATTGTTAATGTGGTAAATGACTAATCTAGGTGGAAATGTCTGGTTTTTAATGAAATATCTACATAGGTGTATAGAGGCCCATTTCCAGCAACTATCACTCCAGTGTTCTAATGGTACATTGTGTTCTTAGAAGACTAATGGATGATTAGAAAACCATTGTGCAATTATATTAGCACAGCTGAAAATAGTTATGCTAGTGAGAGAAGCTATAAAACTGCTGCAAATGGAGCATTCTTTGATGAAAGCAAAGTTTGAAGAACAAAATTAATATTTCAAATATAAATCATTATTCCTAACCTTGTCAATGTCTTGAATATATTTTCTATTCATTTTGAGTTTTCATGGAAAACATGAAATTGTCTGGGTGACCCCAAACTTCTGAACGGTAGTGTGTGTGTGTGTGTGTGTGTGTATATATATATATATATACATAACATCAGGCTCACACAGCTCGGTAACTTTCACCGACTAGATAAATGGATGAAAATCCTCTTTATTCGCATCCATTCGTCTGTGCATTGACTTTGCATGGAATCTACTCGCAACGCTTTTGGTTTGAACGCGGCATCAGTGTTGGGATAATGTATCGGCTATAATTTTAAGTGCCTCATTCTTTAAATGGGCCTGATGGCAGTCGGCTTAATGGGATGCATCATCCAATGAGATCTAACATAACTATCTAAACTCTTTCAGAACAAGTAGATAATATGTGTATATACATGTATGTGGAGATGACCATATAGAACTTGTATTGCATCTACTCGGACATGGCCACGGAATGTAATGAACACATCCATAAGTTTCTTAAGTGCTAAATACACTTTACAAACAGCACAGCATACAGCGGCTTTCCCGATGTTCTGCATCGCCGACACTGTACAAAGATGTACCACACTGGACAAAAATGTACCACAAGGCTCTGCATACAGTGTGTGAGACAGTCAATGCCTGGCTTGGCGTGTGGTGTTCAATGTACTGCTCGAGAAGGTCTGTAAATAAATGATTCCTTGTGGGCAGAATCAATAGCGCTCGAATAGGAAGTCATCATGTGATAACAGATCTTGGCGATCTCGAAGAACTCTCTCCCTGTAAAACGCTAATCTAACTAATATCGCTTCTTCATTAATGGGATCTTTGAGGAAGGGAGCTGCCATTTTCTTCCGGGGGAGTGGCCAGCTTATCAAGCTAGACTAAATGAACCTACGCTGGAGCAGGTTCAAATCTTTGGATGTGTTGCTATGGTGATTTTGCCGAACTTGCTTCGTGGAACCGAAAACCCTGACTTGTGTAATCTCATCCGGAAAATTATCCCGCTAACGACGTTCGCCAGGTATGAGAAATAGGGCCCTGGTTCCATGTTTAACCACGATCCATGTAAACACAAAGCACAAAGATTTGTTAAATCGTTTCTGGTAAACGGATTTACTTGAGCAGTCTGCCATAACCGTACTTTACAATACTGTGTTGTGTAGCCTGTTTAATGGGAGTTGTTACCACATTGTCACTGACCTTATCTTTCTACCAATATCTATTTTCTAATTGTTTGTCCTGGAGGTCTGAACATTATCATCATCAATATGATCATGTTTTTCAGTTATTGCAGTTCATAATTTTTCAGATTAAGTATGCTAAGTAACTCTTAAAATCACTGTCAATTTCGTACTGTGAGTAACATGTTGTTGTTGTTTTTAGGGGTCCTTCAGATGATGCAGACAAGGATCAGTGCTCTGCAGGCCGCTGTTGACAGGTAAATCTGTTTTCTTAAGTAAAATTCTAAAAAAGAAAAAACTATAAATTGGTGCGTGCATATTTATTCATCCTCTTTGCTACAAAGAAAAAGTGCTCAATAAATTAAGTGTTGAAATAACAGCCAAAAGCATTTATGTTTTTTTAAAATCTGAAACAACAATAATTTGTGGTGCAACACAACAAAGAACCTCAAACCAAAGACTTAAGGTTCAGGTTTTAAGAAGCCCCTGGTGACAGGTTTCTGTAAAAGGTGTTTATGTTGCTGTTATATGCTCCTCTCTTCAGGATTAGGACGAAGATTGTTGACCCATACAACAAGATTGTGGCCAGAATCACCCAGCTTGCCAGACTGCAGGTAAATCTCAAGCACACACGTCATGATGATAATATTACTGTTCTGTGATCAAATCTGTCAGTTTTTCTTTTGAGATGGCAGAAGAAACTGCAGGCAAGTTTTACTAGAGAATATCATTTTACAATATATTCCAAGCTTACCAAAACACACATATATATTGAGGCTGTTTAGGACAGAGGTTCAGCATTTGCCTGTTTGGAGGCAAGAGTTTTGTTATGTGCCTCCAAACTGTGAGGGTGCTAGCCCAAGCAACAAGTTGGTGCAGCTCAGTATGAACCTTGGGGTGGCAGTTTTCTGTGCAGCCTTAAAGACAACAGGTAGGCCTGGTTTCAGTTGTGGTTCTGGATCTCCCTTTTTCCACTATAGTTTCAGTAAAAAGGCCTCTGAGGCAATCTGTACTCATACGACATCCCTGTCCCAGGACCTCACATCGGATCAGGAAAAACTCCCAAGAAATAGAAAAATGAATTCGTAGTAGGCATGGACCACGATCCAGACCTCCACAATCCACGAAATCCTAAAACATCCCCAGCAGCCTATAAGCCTATAGCAGCATATTGTTATGTACTGAAAAAACCCAGAGTGCTGAACCAAGGAAAAATGTCCGGAGAGGAGTAGTTATAATAAAAAGTATTTAATCAAAAGTATTACCAATAATAGATAATAACTAATAACAGTTATAGATACAGAGTACAAATTCTCGGCCAAGGACTTCTGGGCTTTGCAATCCATAGTCCACGCTCAGCTAATCCGATTGTAGTTGCTGTCTCTTGTCCCACGCAAAAAGTGCCTAAAACCGAGCCAGCGTCTTTATTTGTATCTCCCGGGCATCTTCCATATTTGCTTCTTATTGGTTAAACTGTTCAGGTAACACCTTTGCCCTAATCCGCTCATTCGCTCAGCCATCTGTCTGTCGGTGGGTGGGCGTACCCACATGACGTCATCACTCCAGGCTCCATGTGGCTCTGCTCCATGTGGGCTGTTTGGGGCTTCCTCGCAGGGGCTATGGGGTCTCCTCCAGGGATCACACCAGGGGGTCGGTCCTCTGTTCCTACTGGGGGATGGGCATTCCTTCCTGCCAGTTGTTCCTCTGTTCCTTGGCACACAAAGATATTCTTTAACCAGTGTGTGTTTCAGTAATCAATTAAACAACAACCTACAAATAGATATTCACCAACAATATCGTACATTTTTAAACAATAACACACATTCTGTAAATAACCCCATGGAAGGTTTATTGTTTAGTTTTTATTGCCTGCATTGTATTTGCCTTTGACATATGCATAGTTATTGTATTGTTCGAAGAATTCATAGAGGCTTTATGCTACTTCCTCTCTAATAGTTAAATAAGACTTTTATTTTGAAAAGGTTAAAAGGAAACGCAGTTTTGTTTTACGTTCGAATGCAAACTTGACTGTACGGCTACGGAACTTGTTATGGACGGATTCGCATTTATACTTTCAAGAAAGTTTAATAGTTTAATGGACCCGTATGAGGCTAAAGCTCTCACGGTGGTGATAGTTTACACGTTTAAATAATATATTGTGACCCAAAGGAAGAAAATAAAGGAGTAATTTCACCAGCAGTAAGTTTCATGCCACTTCATATACGGGGATCCGTTACACATTCTATAATAACCTGCATGAAGTTATGGTATATTATTAAATCCTAATTTACACATAGACTCAGTAAATTATCCAATTCTACAATATCTAGGGGCTGGATCAGGGCAATCCTGATTCAGAGGAAAGTATATATTTTTATTCAGTTTAATGTCTTTAATTTTACTTTATTTATTTTCATTTTATATTCATTGCATATATAATTTAATCATACTCAATTTAACTATCCAGTCCTCCCCTCCCTCCTCATTGAACCCTCCTCGTGGAGTGTATGTGTAAAAGTATATACATGTGAGAATGCTATGCGGGTGTGTATGTGTGTGTGTGTGTGTGTGTATGTGGATATGGATGGTTGTGTGTGAGTGTGGGCATTTCTTGATGTAGATGTTCATGTATGTGGAGATGGACTATGGATACTGATACTACTGTTTTGATTGTACGCTGTTTGTTTTGTTGTGTTTATGTATTTAAATGTCAAGGATTGCTCTGTTTTGTTGAAAATGCAAAAAAAAAAAAGAAAGAGGAAAGTCTTTAGTCTACTCTAAAATGAGGTGACTGTGTCTGCCTCCCGGAGTGAAAGTGGAAGCTGGTTCCATAACAGAGGAGCTTGATAACTGAAGGCTCTGCCCCCTATCCTACTTTTTAGGACTCTAGGAACCACAAGTAGCCCCGCATTTAGTGAGCGCAGCTCTCTAGTGGGGCAATATGGTACTACAAGCTCCTTAAGATATGATGGTGCATAACCAATCAAGGCTTTGTAGGTGTAATTCTACCAGTGTCTATGCTTATTGTTACAGACCTTGGCAGAAAATGCCAGTGTTGTTCGCCCCACCATTTCTGTCCAGACTGAAATGACCGTGACAACTATATAATGGATTATTATTAAAACTGGTACACACATTCATATCCTCTGTATGAAAAACTGTCATCACTAAAATTACTCCCTGACTTCATATAGTAGCATCATCAGGTCCAAATGTAGTTCATATTGTGGCTTATGACCAAATATCTGCAAAACTAATGACATTCCCAACAGCGTCCGCTGTACATCGTGTTACAACATTAGCATGTTAGCATTTCATCTCTCATTTCAAACTTAAATACTGTATAAATGTTGAAATTCTAAAATAATGGAGCTAATGTGGTTTCAGGTATTTGAATTGGTTGTGAATCCCTTTTAAAAAAGGTGGCTGAGAAGAGATAAGTTTCCAGTTATGAACCAAGCAACTGAAGTGCCACTTCAAGATACACTTTATTTGATGATGTAATTGTAGTGTAATTCTTTACTTGCGTTTCTCACCATCTTCCCCCTTACATCTCTTCTTGCTTCAGATGGCCTGTGACTTGCTGCGGAGGATCATTCGAATCTTGTACCTGAGCAAGAGGCTCCAGGGGCAGCTCCAGGGGGGCAGCAGGGAGATCACCAAGGCCGCTCAGAGCCTCAATGAACTAGGTAAGAACACGCATGTTTATTGGTAATCCATCATTCACATCTGTTTCTAGAAAACTGGAAATGCAACAATTGCAATTTTCTTCGCCACTTCTGATTTCTTAAAAGTCCAAACCAGTCGATTCCTATTTTTGCCATCCTAAAACAATATAATATTTCAACTGCCCCAAAGTCAGTGTTTACTGCAATTAAGTCTAAATGTTATCTTGTTTTTGTCATCGACAGTGGTTATTTACATAAACACAATTCAAATAATAAGGGATTATTAGGGATCAATTCATTATTGTACATTTATTTAAATATTTGCTTTGATGAGAAAAAGATCTTTCAAGTAGTAGTTTTAATTGTATATTATAGACTGCTTAAAGCTAGTGTTAAGAAGTTAAACAGGTCATCCATTCTTTGCTAATATCTAATTTATATTATATAGAGTGAAAATATCTCCTTCAAATATCTAGACAAAAACTACACTTTAAAAGATCAAATTTAAACACATCACAATATTGTTAAGATTTACCTCGGCCCTAAGGGTCTGGGGTTGCTAGAAGTCTATGAGGCATGTAAATGTACTCAGGACTGGACCCTTATAATGCTTAAGAAATTTTGAGCAAATTGAACAGTTCATCAACTTCCTGTTTCATGACGCAAGGTGCTTTTGTGGCGCCATGAAAACGCTAAAGTTTGGTAGCTTTTGATCACAAAAGCATTTAGATTGTACTGACCAAATTGAAAGTCGATCTGATTTAAATCTGTAGTCGGAGGTAGTTTAAGTGCAGTACCTGTAAAATGCAACATAGGTTAAAATGCCACATTAAATAAAAAATAGCTGACCTCCTTTTGGGTTTGCGGTAAACCGCCAAGGTTATTTTTTGTGTCTCCACCTGCCTACCAAATGTCATACATGTAGGTGAAACCTCAATCAGGGACTAACGTCTGCAGTTAAATTTCAAGGTTCTTAGAACGTTTACCTGGTTTGTGCTGAAGCTCTGGACCAGTCTTTCAGGTCATTTTGGGTCTGCAGACATAACACCTCAAACCACAATTTATTAAAGCCTCTTTCCCTAATTGCTGATAGCTTCTTGCCACTTACATGTCATGTTACCAATAGGCTTTAATTATGCTATTTTATCATTTCTTTCTATTTATAATGAATTTGTTTATTTATTTAATTAAAAACTTTTTGTAGGTACTTTATGATATTTCCTTTCCTTTGTTTGCATGGACACCTTTTTAAGGATTTAAAAAAATATTTTTGAGAATTTAAAAGTCTTCATGTAAAAGTCATTGCCAATTAAAACTGTATTGTGTAAAAGTTCAGAGAATCTCGAGCTGCCTGGTGCTTGGAGGAAGAAGCTCCGAAGTCAGAGATATATAATAATCATTATTTAATCATAACAAACAAGAGTCATCTGCATACATACATAGGACGCGCTCACGGGATTTCGCTTCCACAGTCTCCTGTCTTAGCCAGCAGTTTCTATCTGGCGTCATCCCGTAAGAGACCGAATTCGCGTCTTACAATTAGTTTTATTCGCAGTCCATTCGCTGAGCTAAGCTCCCATTGGTTAGTCAAGGATAGGAAGTTCCCCTTCAGAATAAAACCTATTATCCTGCCTTCAGAATAAAAGCAACATCTCAGGTTTAAATCGACATTCCTTTTAACTATTGTCTAAACAATAAAACATCATTCATTCTCATGCATCATACAATTAATCATTACATTTGTCATCAACAAACAGAATAATAAAACAATGATCCTCTCTTATGCTTTATAATACATTCCTCAGAATATTCCTCAAATGAATTATCATAACTTTCTTTAAGTATTAATTTAAAACATAACCTCTCTTATCTACATGTGCAAGTGTATATAAAATCCACTACAACTCAACAATTGAAAGTACAAATTTGCCTCTAACAAAGTACGGTCTTTGCTTATCTTATGATACTAGTCTTTACTAGTTACCATCATTAAAGTTTCACACTAAATGTTCAGAACAATTGAAAAGGCACTGGACCAGACAGTGTACAGACCCATGTGTTAACATATTACTGCAAGGTCAGTGCACTACAGCTCATGAGATCACTTTAAACTAACAAAGAAAAAGGTTACAGTTATTTGTGCAGGCACTCGAAAAACAGGTCTCAAAGCTCGAGACAATTGTTTATAACTTTGATATTCAAATTCTAGATCGACATGTGAATGCTGCGCAGTTTTTCTTTTTCTTGTCTATTCCTTCTGTGGAAATGTATCTTTACCCCAGGTCTGAGTCTGACTCCACCCACTGCATCATTTTGGAAAATGCAAAACAATTTGGACAAGGCGCTGACAAGGGCTAAGGAAAGGACGTTGTATGAGGCAGGAGTTGCTCAGTGATTGATTAGAGGTTGTTAATATTCTTTAATTTTTAAAATATGAATTTTATGACAAAGGGACGTTCCAACCAGTCGACTATCTCAACAATGATCTTCCAAGGTTCAGGACTCATTTAACGGTAATGGCATGTTGAGCTATTTTCAACGCATGATGCTGATTTTAATAGATTTGGTGAGACATGTCAATATGAATACCCACATTGATGTATTACATCAAGGTACAGTTGTATGTAGTGTGCACCCCCAGGTTTCAAACTCGGCCTTGGCGATGGTGAGTTTTGCCGGGCCCGGGCATGTACCGGCGGGCCGGTGGTAGAACTCCCGACAGTCGGTGATTGCGGTGTTGGCCAACGCTGCTTGCACCTGCAGCAGTAGCTGCTGTAGAAAGAGTTCCATAAACAGAAAGTCTGGTCTGTGCCTTCCCAGCAGAGCTAACATGTTGTCCATCAGTTCTGACAGTTTGCTGTCGCCGTGGTCGTTCATCGAAAGCAACCTGCGAGCCCGCTCAGGGTCAGACAGCCCGAAGATCTTCAGCAGCTGGGCTTTCAAAAGAACGTACTTGCCCCTCTCTGGCGGATATTCCAGAATGCACACCACTCTGCCTGCTGTAGAACTGCTGAGGGCCGCCACGACATAGTAGTACTTTGTGGCGTCCGCTGTAATGTATTTTAGGGCGAACTGCGCTTCAGTTTGCGCAAACCACACCTATGCCTGCCTCTCCCAAAATTGGCAGTTTCAGCGAAACTGTGTGTGTTTTCTCCGGAATCATCCATGAGATGGTATTCCTTTTGGCCGTCACCTGTGGCCGTTTATTTCTCGTTGACATTTACTTCCTGGTGTCCTTTAACACCCCCAGGGTTACACCCCTTCTCTTAAAGGCCCCCCGTGTATTCATCCTTAGTCCCCAACACTATCATACTATTTGTAGAATTAGATTCCACTGGTGGTTGAGTAGTAGTGATGTACGGGTCGGGTGGGTTCAATGAATGTTTCAGTGTGTGGGTTTCTGTTCACCACAGCCAGCCAGAGGTCTTTCCACAATTGCAGTGCTCTTTAAATTAAGTGTTTTAGGTGCTAAGTACAGTAATGCACAACGAAATTTAGATTGTTTTCTATCTAAATGATCTAACTAAATAAAACTATATTATATATGGAGGGTGAATGAAGGAGGAAAGAAGCCGTTTTGAAATCTGGTGGTTCGGGAGTTTATATCATGGTCTAGACTTCAGATATATATATATATATATATATATATATATATATATATATACAGTATATAATAATGCTGTTCATTCTGTACACATGACATCTATTCATCTGTCCATCTGGGGAGAGGGATCCTCCTCTGTTGCTCTTCTGAAGGTTTCTTCACTTTTTTCCCTATCAAAGGTTATTTTTGGGGAGTTTTTCCTGATCCGATGTGAGGTCAAAGGTCAGGGATGTCGTATGTGTACAGATTGTACAGCCCTCTGAGGCACATTTGTAATTTGTGATATTAAAATAAACTGAATTGAATTGAATATATAAAAAAAACATATTTAAAAAATATATTAACAAAACAAACCTATTTTGTAGCCTTCCGATCGAAAATTGCATACCCATACCAAAAAGAGTATATCTTTGCAACCACAAGTGCAGCCATAGTTGCTGCTTCTCTTCGTGGTGTGTTGCTCAACGTGTAGTTGAAAGAATGAATGTGCTTTGAGTCAGATTTGTATTAGGTTCTGAGTATTTTTTCTGATAATGAAATTTGATACTTACTCAGAACGATGCATGCATGTTAAAGATTCTGTGAAGTGAGTACTCGAAACCTGCTAGTTCCTGAAATGCAGTACAACCAATAAGGTCATCACAATCTTTTTGGCAAGCCCCAATTCTATTGAATCAAAATGCCTTTCTCTCCAGCAAGGGTTCAGCTTGAAACTATGCACTTAGAAGATCTTAGTACTTTTAAAGCATACATGCCTGTCGAATATCCAGCCCCAACATGCAAATACATCACATAAAGGAGGTACTTTTATAATTTCAATCATGCCCTTTTGATGAGTTGTATGATGAGGTCACAACAGTGACCCATTCAATCCCAGGTAACTTTTGATTTAGGCTCTTCATCATAGACTTGCTCATGCTCTTGTTTGAATGAGTATCTTACAATAGCTAGAGGTTCAGAGGACTGTGACCTTATGGTGTCAGCAAAGGAAAAGTGATATTGATGCATTTAAGGTCACCGCCACCAGTTATCTATTTGCCGTACAACCCTTAGTTATCACAAGGCCTTAAGAGTGACAGAGCGGGTTCAAAAGGAAGTGTTTTTTTTTTTTTAGCAGCCTGTGCCTGCTAGCCTATGACCACTTCTCATACCTACCCCCCACACACACAAACACACACACAAAGAGGCTCCTTCAAATTCCATTGGCTGCAAATACCTTTTATATGGGGTCATATACTCCAGCACAGCAACAATCTCTGAAAGGTGATACAGTGTCTGTTTCTTGTCTCTGCTGCGCCGGTCAGTTGTTGTCCAACAGTTTCTTAAGTGGGCTTTGTTGCTTTGTGTTGTGTTATAGTGTGGGGTCCTGGAATCAATTCAGTGGGGTTTAAAGAGAGTAGTTTAATGTTAGTGCTATTTCGTTTCACCAGAGGGTTACCACATTTGGAAATTATTTCATAAAATGCATGATATAGACACTATTTAGCTGATATATACAAAATTATGCTCACACACTTTTGGTCAACCACTTTGGCACAGACTGAAATTTCTCAACTACTACTGTCATGAAATTTTGCATGATATGCAAAGCTAATGACATATTGGTCTCCAAATGTGCAACAATTGTAAATAACAGCGGTTATAAAAAAATTCTGAAATTCAAAGACTATTAATATATGCACTTAATTGCCTAATTGTCATGTAAAACCCATGTGTCTACTACTGTTAAGAGGGACATTTTTACTGAACTGTTCTTTTTATGCCCTTTAGTGTGTCAGCCCTATGTCTGTTGATAAAGTGCAGATCAAACATGTTCAGATTGCTGGCATTGTCTCTTTTTCAAAAACAAGTTTGACCTGAAATCATCCCATCCATCCATCCATTATCACCCGCTTATCCGGGGTCGGGTCGCGGTGGCAGCAGGTTCAGCAGGCCGACCCAGGCTTCCCTCTCACCCGCAGCACTTTCCAGCTCATTCTGGGGGATCCCGAGGCGTTCCAAGGCCAGCCGGGAGATATAATCCCTCCAGCGTGTCCTCGGTCTTCCCCGGGGCCTCCTACCAGTTGGACGTGCCCGGAAAACCTCTAATGGGAGGCGTCCAGGAGGCATCCTAACTAGATGCCCGAACCACCTCAGCTGACTCCTTTCGACACGAAGGAGCAGCGACTCGACTCCAAGCTCCCCCCTGATGTCCGAGCTCCTTACCCTATCTCTAAGGCTGAGCCCGGCCACCCTACGGAGGAAGCTCATTTCGGCCGCTTGTATCCGAGATCTCGTTCTTTCGGTCACGACCCAGAGTTCGTGACCATAGGTGAGGGTTGGAACGTAGACCGACCAGTAAATGGAGAGCTTTGCCTTCCGGCTCAGCTCCCTCTTCACTAAGACGGACCGGTACAGCGCCTGTTTTACTGCTGCAGCCGCACCGATCCGCCTATCGATCTCCCGCTCCACCTTACCCTCACTCGTGAACAAGACCCCGAGATACTTGAACTCCTTCGCTTGGGGTAGGCAGTTTGCCCCCACCTGGAGGGAGCAATCCGCCGGTTTCCGGCAGAGCACCATGGCCTCAGATTTGGAGGTGCTAACTCTCATCCCTGCCGCTTCGCACTCGGCTGCAAAACGCCCCAGTGAATGTTGGAGGTCACGGTCCGAGGAGGCAAACAGGACCACATCATCCGCAAACAGCAGAGAGGCGATCCCGAGACTCCCGAACCGGATCCTCTCCGCCCCCTGGCTGCGCCTAGATATCCTGTCCATGAAGGTCACGAACAGGACCGGTGATAAAGGGCAGCCCTGGCGGAGGCCAACACCCACCGGGAACGTGTCTGACTTACTACCGAGGAGACGAACACAGCTCCTACTGCAGGCATACAGAGACCGGATGGCCCGTGCCAACGGGTCCGGCACCCCATACTCCCGCAGCACCCCCCACAAAACCCCCCGAGGGACCCGGTCGAAAGCCTTCTCCAGGTCTACAAAGCACATGTAAACTGGTTGGGCAAACTCCCAGGACCCCTCCAGTAATCTTGCGAGGGTAAAGAGCTGGTCCACTGTTCCACGACCGGGACGGAAACCGCACTGTTCGTCCTGAATCTGAGGTTCGACAAGCGGTCGGAGCCTCCTCTCCAGCACCCTGGCATAAGCTTTTCCCGGGAGGCTGAGCAGTGTGATACCACGATAGTTCGAGCACACTCTCCGGTCCCCCTTCTTGAAGATGGGAACCACCACCCCGGTCTGCCAGTCCATGGGCACTGTTCCCGACCCCCATGCGACACTGAAAAGGCGTGTCAACCAAGACAGCCCAACAATGTCCAGCGCTTTCAGCATCTCAGGGCGGATCTCATCCACCCCTGGCGCCTTGCCACCAAGGAGCTTTTTGACTACCTTAGCGACCTCTGCCAGGGATATGGGTGAATCCACCCCAAAGTCTTCCGGCGCTGCCCCCTCTCCGGGGGACATGTTGGCCGGGTTTAGGAGTTCCTCAAAGTGCTCTTTCCACCGCCCGACGATGTCCCCAGTCCGGGTCAGCAGTTCCCCCCCCCTGCTGAGAACAGCCTGGGGTAGACCCTGCTTTCCCTTCCTGAGCCGTCGGATGGTTTGCCAGAACTTCCTTGAGGCCAACCGAAAGTCCTTCTCCATGGCCTCCCCGAACTCCTCCCATGCCCGAGTTTTAGCCTCCGGGACCATCGTCGCTGCAGCCCTTTTGGCCCGCCGGTACCCGTCAGCTGCTTCAGGAGACCCCTGGGCCAGCCAGGCCCGAAAGGCCTCCTTCTTCAGTTTGACGGCTACCCTCACCCCCGGTGTCCACCACCGGGTTCTAGGGTTGCCGCCACGACAGGCACCGATGACCTTCCGGCCACAGCCCCGAGCAGCCGCGTCCACAATAGAGGCTTTGAACAAGGTCCACTCGGATTCCATGTCCCCAGCCTCCCTCGGGATTTGTGAGAAGTTCTTCCGGAGGTGGGAGTTGAAGACCTCCCGGACAGGATCCTCTGCCAGACGTTCCCAGTTCACCCTCACTACACGTTTGGGCTTGCCAGGTCTCTCTAGCCGAGTCCCCCGCCATCTGATCCAACTCACCACCAGGTGGTGATCAGTTGACAGCTCTGCTCCTCTCTTCACCCGAGTGTCCAAGACATACGGCCGCAGATCAGATGATACGATTACAAAGTCGATCATTGATCTCCGGCCTAAGGTGTTCTGGTACCAGGTACACTTATGAGCCACCTTATGTTCGAACATGAAATCATTTCACTTCAATTGATTCCAACCTCTGTAGTTGTTCCATTCATTCATTTGTGGTGAAAATCATAAATGTATCGCAAACAGGTTTGCAAAATTTCCGGGAATATTCAGTTGGAAACTTTCCACAGGAATTAACGGGAATATACGGGAATTAACGGGAATTAACGGGAATTAACAGGAATAAACTGAAAATGTTGGGGTAATTTAACTGTATTTACCCTGTCATAAGCAGACATGCATGCAAACATTTTTAATACAACTTTTAAAAATGACATTTTTGACTTTTTTGACATTTTGTGAGTAGAACTTTATTCTTTCATCGAACAACAAAAACATGAACGTTGAATAAAAAAGGTGTTCCCTATGATCACCACCCCCAACCCACTTTTTTTTTTTGTTGTGTTTTTCCATGAATCTAAATGCTTTCTTCCTGGACCCCATCAACGTCCTCCTCACTGCTGTAAAAAGTTAGTCTACTGTATACAAATAAACTTGGTATTAAAATGAACATGGCTTCAGTTTACCAAGTAATCAATATTCTAGGTAATAACAAACAGTGTTGGGAAAGTTCACTTTCTACATGAACTAGTTCAGTTCATAGTTCACACATTTTAAAATGAACTAGTTCAGTTCATAGTTCATAATTCGAAATGTTGAACTAAGTTCACAGCTCCAAAAAATGAACTAGTTCAGTTATTTTGTTTAATATGTTGCGAGCTATAATTGAAATCTCTATCTGTCTGCAATACCGCTCTTGGCCTCTACGCAACTCGGCGCTCTCACACTTGCCAGGCATAGGGCTGAAACGTTCAGATGCAACACTGATGACAAAAACAACAGAACGTTTTATGTTTCTGGCAGACAATGTTCACAACCAGCTGCATTCAGGGTCCAGCTGAGCTAGGTGTGCATAGTCTTGTTCTCAACTACACTTAAGTTCCCTGTTATATGCTTTTGCAAAAAAACGTAGGCATATTTATTTATTTTTTTTAATTCCCGTGGAAACTTTCCGCCCCTTCCATCCATCCATCCATTATCACCCGCTTATCCGGGGTCGGGTCGCGGTGGCAGCAGGTTCAGCAGGTCGACCCAGGCTTCCCTCTCACCCGCAACACTTTCCAGCTCATTCTGGGGGATCCCGAGGCGTTCCAAGGCCAGCCGGGAGATATAATCCCTCCAGCGTGTCCTCGGTCTTCCCCGGGGCCTCCTACCAGTTGGACGTGCCCGGAAAACCTCTGATGGGAGGCGTCCAGGAGGCATCCTGACTAGATGCCCGAACCACCTCAGCTGACTCCTTTCGACACGAAGGAGCAGCGACTCGACTCCGAGCTCCCCCCTGATGTCCGAGCTCCTTACCCTATCTCTAAGGCTGAGCCCGGCCACCCTATGGAGGAAGCTCATTTCGGCCGCTTGTATCCGAGATCTCGTTCTTTCGGTCACGACCCAGAGTTCGTGACCATAGGTGAGGGTTGGAACGTAGACCGACCAGTAAATGGAGAGCTTTGCCTTCCGGCTCAGCTCCCTCTTCACTAAGACGGACCGGTACAGCGCCTGTTTCACTGCTGCAGCCGCACCGATCCGCCTATCGATCTCCCGCTCCACCTTACCCTCACTCGTGAACAAGACCCCGAGATACTTGAACTCCTTCGCTTGGGGTAGGCTTCTTGAAGATGGGAACCACCACCCCGGTCTGCCAGTCCATGGGCACTGTTCCCGACCCCCATCACGCCCTGCCAGGTTTCTCTGTCATTGCCCACGTGAGCGTTGAAGTCTCTCAGGAGAACTATGGAGTTGGCAGGCGGCGCCCTTTCCAGACTTTCCGCCCCTTTGCAACCCTAATCGCAACCTACCGGCATGGTGGAAGTTTGGAGTCGTTTGTGCTTCTTTCCTTTTTTTTTTGGTGTAGATGAAAATATTTTTTTTAACAAAGGGCATGTGGACAGAATACATCATTTAAACGGACAGTTTTATAAAATATACGTATACGTGTTGACAAGGCATTAGTTTGAACAATAGACTTAAAAGCTCCCTACAATACAAGACACAGTGGAGACTTCTCTGATACATTAAATTTCACATCTCAATTTTGGACCTCCACTGGTTTGATCTGTAACATCATAGGGAGACTGACATATATTGTACCTTTTTTGTTTATTACAAATGGTGACAAACAATACCGAGGTATTCTATGACTGTACATTACCATTTGTCTCTTTTCTATGCTGACCTGGGTATCTCAGGCACCGCGCTCTCACTCTTCTCATCCTACCTCACCGACCGCTCTTACCGGGTAACCTGGAGAGGATCTGTGTCTGAGCCTTGTCCTCTGACTACTGGGGTCCCTCAGGGTTCAGTCCTTGGTCCTCTTCTCTTCTCTCTGTAAACCAACTCTCTTGGCTCTGTCATTCGCTCGCATGGCTTCACCTACCACAGCTATGCTGACGACACCCAACTGATCCTCTCGTTTCCCCAATCTGAAACACGGGTAGCAGCACGAATCTCTGCCTGTCTGACCGACATCTCTCAGTGGATGTCCGCACACCACCTGAAAATTAACCCGGACAAGACTGAACTTCTCCTCTTTCCAGGAAAAGGCTCTCCCACCCACGACCTAACTATTAACTTCAACAACTCAGTGCTGGTTCCGACTCCGACTGCCAGGAACCTCGGAGTGACGCTCGACAGTCAACTCTCCCTGACTGCCAACATTGCTGCAATAACACGCTCCTGTAGGTACATGCTGTACAACATCAGGAGAATACGACCCCTTCTCACTCAGAAGGCGTCACAGGTTCTGGTCCAGGCTCTGGTCATCTCACGGCTGGACTATTGCAACTCCCTCTTGGCAGGTCTACCTGCTAATGCGATTCGACCTCTACAGCTCATCCAGAATGCAGCTGCTCGACTGGTCTTCAACCGACCGAAATTTACCCACACTCCTCCGCGACCTTCACTGGTTACCGGTGGCCGCCCGCATCCGCTTCAAAACATTGGTACTTGCGTACCGTGCTGCGAACAGATCGGGTCCAGTCTACATCCAGGACATGGTCAAACCGTACACCCCAGCCCGTTCACTTCGCTGGGCTTCTGCCAATCTGCTTGTAGCTCCTTCACTTCGAGCTAAATCACGACTGTTTGCTGTGCTGGCTCCTCATTGGTGGAACAAGCTTCCCATTGACATCAGGACAGCAGAAAGTCTCTACATCTTCCGGCGCAAACTAAAAACACATCTCTTTCGACTATACCTTGAATAGGTAGCACTTAAATGCCGTAGTAGCACTTAAATGTCCCTTACCGATAGCACTTTAGTAGCACTTAAATGGCACTTACGGATAGTACTTTGTAGTTTAACTTTATTGAAGAAATTGTACTTGCTTGATTCTTGTTGTTCTGAGTTTGGACTCACGGTTTAATGCACTTATTGTAAGTCGCTTTGGATAAAAGCGTCAGCTAAATGACATGTAATGTAATGTAATGTAACCAGAGAACATGCGAAAGCTGCTGAGATACAGGAGTTATGGCTGAATTGTAGGGCTGAATGGTATGGCCCAAATCACAATATAGGTAATTTTGTATCTTGATAACAGTATATATCACAATATATCATTGTCCACATGAAATTACGTCATGTTAAATTCTATTTTGTTTACTGTGCAAATCATATATTCAACAAATGAAAAGGACTGAGTATTTTCTAATTTTATTACGAACTTTAGTGCAAAATTAACATAACAGTTTCAATTGAAATTTGAGAGAAAAGATAAATAAACCTAAACATAGGCCTATATCTTATCTAAATAGGCCTGGCTTAATATCTAAACAGGCGTAAACACAAACAATACACTGTGCACAGGTTTCTGTATCATAGTCTGTAGTCCTTGTATGGTGGACAAGAAAAAAGGCCTGTTGTGCTGGTTAATGACAAAGAATAGCCTGCACTCCAAATATGGCTGTAGTATGACTGGTGCGTAGCAAACTTTGCAAAAGATGTTTTTCTGGTCTTGTTTTAATTGGGCCGAGTCGGAGAGAGAGTTTGTTTAAGGTCCACTACACTTATTTCAAGGAAATTCCTCACCTGTATTTTATATTCCGTTGATCTCAGGGAACAGGTCTTTTCTGAAGTCATCATTTAGTAAGCTGCTCATGATTGCTGTACTCCATTGTTAATGAGCACATGTGTGTTTAACTTGTTTAGGCTTGTAGTATATTTCTCCATAGTTGGATTTCTTCCGGGTTTTTTCCGGCAAATACTTTCCCCCTCACTCTTTGGATAAACAAACCTCCCTATCAAAGATCAGCTTTCAACATGATTTGCCATATTCAGTTACTTTACTTTTATAAGTGGAATGAAACCAATTCATTTTAACTCTACAGATAGGACATATTTATATTTAAGTGAATCCCATTACTCTACCTCTTGTGAGCATAGACATTTTGTCTGGCTTCCGTGTCCTCAAAGGTAACCTTTTTATTTCTCCTCGGATCAATCCACGAGTTATGGATGACTACTTTGTTTGGCGTAGGGTCAGCTTCTACTACAGACAACACCCTTTTCTTGATCTTGCTTTTCAAAACCTTTTGGAACTTCTGTCGAGTGAAGGCGTAGAGGAGCGGGTGAAAGATAGTGGTTCCATAGGCCATCACCAGAAAGCCTAAGCGGAGGCGAACAGTTAAATCACTGTGTAAACCAGTGCTCAGGATGATGGTGTTGAGCACAGTTATTGGGGTCCAACAAAGTAAGAATGTGGAGATTATGAGAAGAGACATCCTGAAGACTCGTTTCTGCCTCTCCCGTCTCTCCCGATGACGCTTTACTGCTCGTCTGAGCGCAATTATGACTGACACTGACGCCCGCATGCCCAAAGGTGCATTGCCGCCTGCCCTGACTCCTGTGCTGCTATGTGAAGCGTCTGTTGACTCTGCTTGTGTTGCAGTGCTCAGAGAGATGGTGTTTTTGCTCTTTTGCTTCTTTCTAGGTAAGTGGTGCTGAAAGCGTGTACCAATGTGAATATTAAGTGCCTGAAGAATTTTGTAGTAAGTCACAAGCATCACCACAGCTGTAAAAAAGAATATTGGGATTTGTGCTAGCAGGTGATAGTACAAACCCTGCTCTGTGTAATACTCATTTGGATGAGCCACTGTGACTGCTGTCTGGTTCACAAGGTCTGACCCAGAGTTGATGAAGAAGCTGACTTCCATGAAGGGAACCAGGAAACTGACAAAGGATAGAGCCCAGATGGACCCTAGTAGAACTACAGCCCGGCCCATCGTAAGTACACGGTTTGCCGGCCGCACTGAGATGTCATAGCGGTCTACAGTAATGGCCAGGACGTTAGCAGCAGTAGCTACACTTGCAAAGGAGATGCAGGCCTCATGGAAACAGCAGATCATGGCTGTGTCCATCTCCAAAGGAAGCAACACCACCACTGCTGTCAGCGGGATACAGCACACACACACCTGGAAAGAAGACAGGAATCCAGGTCACAACCCAATGCATTATATTAGTTTTCATCAAATCTTGAGATTCTTTTGTTAGCACCAGTTAAAACTAGAACACAATGCTTGCAATTCTAAAGTGTATAATATGATTATATCAATCAAGAGTCCATACTTTCAATTTCAATTGAGAAAGCTGCAAGCAGCAACTCCACAGGCAAAACATTCTGCCCATTTTGAACTGGCACTGCACCAAACCTCTGTCTAATCCCAGTGTCCTCTTTTTTTTAGTACCAATGAGAAGGAAAAGCGTCCACTTGCCCTGTATGATAGTTCTAATAAACACAGTGGAGAAGGTTGTATCAGCATCTGGTTTAAGTAGTGAAGCTAACGTTGCTGCATTCAGCAACTTAGTAGAGTAAATCAAGCAGTGGACAAAAAACCAGTCGCACGGCGCTGCCCTCTTCAACGTGTAGGCGCAGAAGCATATGAACTGATTGAAACTTCCAGTCCCCTTATTCTAGCACTCAGTGTGCTTCTCAGTGTCTAACCACTTGATGGTAAATTCCTCTTGGCAAAATAGTAGGTTTTAGATGTTAATAGAGGGACTCACCAACACATCCACCACATGTAGGTTCATAGTGATGATGTTTGAGACGGAGCTGATGAGGTTCTGTTTCATACAGTAGAGAACAAGCACAGTGAGGTTGGAGCTCAAGCCTAAAACTATCTCCAAAACCAGGAAGCCTGTCAGAGAAACCTACCACAAAAAGAACATAGTGGCATTTAGTGTGATATTGAATGTTATTTTAGACATAATAATGCATGATCATAATGTGGTAGTTTATACTTTATAATACCAGGAAGTTTTCTTTCTTACTTACTTTAGTATCCAAAATCCTAATTCTCAAACCCATTAATGAGCCGGACAGTAACCAGTTTCCTGAAAATATCCTATACCCAAGAAGATCTGTGGATTGACTTGCTAACAAGAACATATCATGTTGTCATGCCACATTAATTTGTTTTATAAAAACATGTGAGGTGTGGCATTACCTGGAAGCTGATTGGGTAGATGGGCGTGTCTGAGGTCATGTCAAAGTCATAGGGTTCAGCTGTTTCGAGGACCGTCATGTTGCTCATGGTGACTGCAGAGATTCACACTGAGGATGTGTGCATTACCCTGATGGGAGGAAGAGGCCTGGAGAGCGGTTTGCACAAAAAATCAATTAATATTCAAATCCTATAAAATTCTAACAGATCTTTTCAAACAACGATTTGCAAAAGTGTCCCCCGACCAGTGAACTTACAGCTGGTCTTCTCTTTTTCAGAATGTATTGTAAACAGGCAATGAGGCTCCAATTAGGGTTACCATACAGGAAACTTGGGCTACTGATAATCTGACATTCACCTCTCTTCACACTACTGCTCCAGAATATTTTAGTATCTGTGTTGTTTTTGGACTCACAGAAAAGTGCACTCGTTGTATTATTTCATCACTGCATAATCTGTCTGGTAGCATTATTGATATTTGTGTGCACTGTGTGCAAGTGCTATATTGTCAATGTTTGGTAGAGAGTGTCACACTAATTTCTAGTTTGTGTTGGGAAGTCATCCCCTCCTACTAAACATTCCCAACAAGACCAACAGTTCAAACTAAATTTGGAATTGTCCAAAACAGACAATCCTTCAAGCACACCGCTTTCGTGCGCGACCAGGTGTGCATAAGTGAGAAGGTATACAGGATTGGTCTTCTTTATGTGTTCCACTGAGTGAAACACTGTAAATTCCTTTCCTCTCCCTATAGTTGCATGTGGAAGTGCCCTTGAGCAAGACACTGAACCCCCAGTTGCTCCCCGGGCGCTTCACTGCAGCCCACTGCTCCTTAATAACTAAGGATGGGTTGAATGCAGAGAAGAATGTACCCACTGTGGGATTAATAAAAGTGTACATCATTATTATTATTATTATTATTATTATTTTAATTTTTGTCGTTTCGCCCCTCTCTATGACAACAGATTTGTTGTGCCTTGTTGCTGTTATGAACAGTTGAAGGACAAGTTCTTTCAGATGTGGTCAGACATTGGTGGAACTAGTTAATTTCTAGCATACGGACACCTTTTCCAAAATTACAGAGATGGGAGTTATTTTACATTTTTCACCAATGTTTCAGAAATCACACAGGATAACAAGTTAAAATAATCTGTCCTGGTTTTGTTTGCTAAGCATGAACAAACACAATGTGAGAACACTAGAATATGTATTCTATGGACTTATGGAAGGTTTTGACTGCGATATCAGGCTTAAACTCACCACTCCCTCCCCGCAGTGTCCTCTCCAGCTCAGCAAAGATCCAAGCAGTCACAAGAAACTTGGTGGAGCATGTTCCACCATATTCTGACCTGACGAGATCAGTCTTCCCTTTATCCTCTTGATTCACATTCCCCTCTGTGAACGTTAACATTTGATGGACAACAAAACGTCTGTGAATTTTAGCTTCAGGGATACTGGCTCCACTCAGGCGAAGGGAAAAGTCTGTTTGTGAAACAATACACACCCGCCCCTCGTTGGGGGGCATGTGGTTTGCAACATCAGTGTGGCGCACTATGATCAATGCTCTCTTTCATGAATAGCTCCGTCTCATCATTGTGCGTTGTGCTTGGAGCGTTGCCTCCAGTCTCATCCCTGCTTTAATATGAGGTCAGTGCCAGAACAATCCTGCTGTCTCCACTTCTCTCCACTTTTCAGGTATTTTTGTCCTGATATGGTCCACAATACTTTATGTCATCAGGTTTGAAATGTTATTTTCCAGAAAACAGTGAAGGTAGAAAGTAGAGAGGGGAGGATCCAAGGGAAATAGAAAAAAAGCTTGTGTGGTTGTTCCTCTCGGCTTGGCCCGTCATTGACCCTGTGAGCCAAGAGGAGACAGAGTTGCACCAAAGGGCAGAGACTTGGATATCAGTCATAGAGTCCTTGGAAACCACTCATAGATCCTTTGACTCGTGAACATTCACCGCCTTTGTACTCCCCCCTGTATCCTTGCCAGAGAAGACTTATCCCATCATTGTCATCACCTTCCCTTGCGGTCCTCCTCAGTCCTATTCCATCTCTGGTCCTGCTAAAGGAAAGGATGGACAATTTTCAGTAAAAGAAAAGTATGAAAAATAAATGTGTCTCATCGAAATCAGATCTTAACCCCTGGTCTGCATGTTGCATCACATCCCCCCCACCCAATTGAACTTATTTATCATCCCGACAGATAACTGCTCTCTCTGTGCTAATTGTATGCCTGTCTCTCTCTGTTAGCACTCGGGTTTTGTGTGTGTGCGCCAAATGTGTGTTTAATCCGTTTTCGATGCTATGCCTTTTATCTTGATGGTTCTTGTCATGTGTTGTTCTGCAAATGATTACTGAAAACTCTGAACTGGCTCTCTGCAGAATGTCTTGGTGTATGAAATGATATACTGACTAACTGTCACAGGCCACACAATTTCTCACTCAGTTTTAAGGCAGATCAAGATCTAGCTGGTTGGTCTAGAGCTAAAATGTGGCATTTGTCTTTGGGTGTAAATTGCTATGGAAATAAAGTACTAAAAACTGGCATTAAGGGTCTGGTTGGATTCAGAGTCCTATTTACTTATTCTGGCATGAGATGATCACTGATCAACATTTGACAAATTGCAGACTTTGTATTTCGTTAATGTGTTCTTGTAAGGTGTTAGACAACACTTAACATTTTAGACCTACATGAAAAACAGTTTTGCTGAGAATGTTGTTTATATATCTCACAATAAAGTATTAAAAGTATTATTTGGCAATGCTACCCAAAGGAAGGCTTCTTAAACTATGAATAGTTTTTAAAAAATGTGCACAATATATTGTAATAGCTGTGATGAAAGTGACTACATATGATATGCATGTCTGTATTTACAAGTGTAAATGTGTCCCTGCGTCGCTGTCTGCTCTTTGAATGAAACACTATAACAAGCCACTCGCTCAATTAAAGAGGTGCATTTCTAACTTGTGCTGAGTAGACACTTTGTTTTTACAATATTCAGTCTGGATTTAACCCTTGTCACTCCAGGAAACGAGACACAGTCTCTGTCGTGAGTAATAATGCACGATGCATTTTAGAATCTATTTATTTCTTCACCTCTGATTCTAGAGCAATACTACCTGGGTTCAGCTGTATCAAGGCTACCCATTCTCCTGCTTTTCATTTAGAGACATTTACTTGAAGGTGTGTCCATCCTACACATGATTACACGACATCTGCGTACATTTGTAACTTGAATTGGACATTGTTGTTTTATCCTTAAGAATGGTGGATACGGTAAATCCAACCACTTAAACAGGGATTTAAGACAATATACTGTATATGTTCTGTTATTCAGGACGGGCCACACATTTTCCAGCTGCTGATTCAAATAATAAATGGGTTTCATAAAGGGAGATGAAACGACTGCTGATAAATTGTAGGACATGCTGATCATAACCACTCACAACTTCTACCTAAACCCAAACGCTAATCACCATCCATCCATCCATCCATTATCACCCGCTTATCCGGGGTCGGGTCGCGGTGGCAGCAGGTTCAGCAGGCCGACCCAGGCTTCCCTCTCACCCGCAGCACTTTCCAGCTCATTCTGGGGGATCCCGAGGCGTTCCAAGGCCAGCCGGGAGATATAATCCCTCCAGCGTGTCCTCGGTCTTCCCCGGGGCCTCCTACCAGTTGGACGTGCCCGGAAAACCTCTAATGGGAGGCGTCCAGGAGGCATCCTAACTAGATGCCCGAACCACCTCAGCTGACTCCTTTCGACACGAAGGAGCAGCGACTCGACTCCAAGCTCCCCCCTGATGTCCGAGCTCCTTACCCTATCTCTAAGGCTGAGCCCGGCCACCCTACGGAGGAAGCTCATTTCGGCCGCTTGTATCCGAGATCTCGTTCTTTCGGTCACGACCCAGAGTTCGTGACCATAGGTGAGGGTTGGAACGTAGACCGACCAGTAAATGGAGAGCTTTGCCTTCCGGCTCAGCTCCCTCTTCACTAAGACGGACCGGTACAGCGCCTGTTTTACTGCTGCAGCCGCACCGATCCGCCTATCGATCTCCCGCTCCACCTTACCCTCACTCGTGAACAAGACCCCGAGATACTTGAACTCCTTCGCTTGGGGTAGGCAGTTTGCCCCCACCTGGAGGGAGCAATCCGCCGGTTTCCGGCAGAGCACCATGGCCTCAGATTTGGAGGTGCTAACTCTCATCCCTGCCGCTTCGCACTCGGCTGCAAAACGCCCCAGTGAATGCTGGAGGTCACGGTCCGAGGAGGCAAACAGGACCACATCATCCGCAAACAGCAGAGAGGCGATCCCGAGACTCCCGAACCGGATCCTCTCCGCCCCCTGGCTGCGCCTAGATATCCTGTCCATGAAGGTCACGAACAGGACCGGTGATAAAGGGCAGCCCTGGCGGAGGCCAACACCCACCGGGAACGTGTCTGACTTACTACCGAGGAGACGAACACAGCTCCTACTGCAGGCATACAGAGACCGGATGGCCCGTGCCAACGGGTCCGGCACCCCATACTCCCGCAGCACCCCCCACAAAAACCCCCGAGGGACCCGGTCGAAAGCCTTCTCCAGGTCTACAAAGCACATGTAAACTGGTTGGGCAAACTCCCAGGACCCCTCCAGTAATCTTGCGAGGGTAAAGAGCTGGTCCACTGTTCCACGACCGGGACGGAATCCGCACTGTTCGTCTTGAATCTGAGGTTCGACAAGCGGTCGGAGCCTCCTCTCCAGCACCCTGGCATAAGCTTTTCCCGGGAGGCTGAGCAGTGTGATACCACGATAGTTCGAGCACACTCTCCGGTCCCCCTTCTTGAAGATGGGAACCACCACCCCGGTCTGCCAGTCCATGGGCACTGTTCCCGACCCCCATGCGACACTGAAAAGGCGTGTCAACCAAGACAGCCCAACAATGTCCAGCGCTTTCAGCATCTCAGGGCGGATCTCATCCACCCCTGGCGCCTTGCCACCAAGGAGCTTTTTGAATACCTTAGCGATCTCTGCCAGGGATATGGGTGAATCCACCCCAAAGTCTTCCGGCGCTGCCCCCTCTCCGGGGGACATGTTGGCCGGGTTTAGGAGTTCCTCAAAGTGCTCTTTCCACCGCCCGACGATGTCCCCAGTCCGGGTCAGCAGTTCCCCCCCCCTGCTGAGAACAGCCTGGGGTAGACCCTGCTTTCCCTTCCTGAGCCGTCGGATGGTTTGCCAGAACTTCCTTGAGGCCAACCGAAAGTCCTTCTCCATGGCCTCCCCGAACTCCTCCCATGCCCGAGTTTTAGCCTCCGCGACCATCGTCGCTGCAGCCCTTTTGGCCCGCCGGTACCCGTCAGCTGCTTCAGGAGACCCCTGGGCCAGCCAGGCCCGAAAGGCCTCCTTCTTCAGTTTGACGGCTACCCTCACCCCCGGTGTCCACCACCGGGTTCTAGGGTTGCCACCACGACAGGCACCGATGACCTTCCGGCCACAGCCCCGAGCAGCCGCGTCCACAATAGAGGCTTTGAACAAGGTCCACTCGGATTCCATGTCCCCAGCCTCCCTCGGGATTTGTGAGAAGTTCTTCCGGAGGTGGGAGTTGAAGACCTCCCGGACAGGATCCTCTGCCAGACGTTCCCAGTTCACCCTCACTACACGTTTGGGCTTGCCAGGTCTCTCTAGCCGAGTCCCCCGCCATCTGATCCAACTCACCACCAGGTGGTGATCAGTTGACAGCTCTGCTCCTCTCTTCACCCGAGTGTCCAAGACATACGGCCGCAGATCAGATGATACGATTACAAAGTCGATCATTGATCTCCGGCCTAAGGTGTTCTGGTACCAGGTACACTTATGAGCCACCTTATGTTCGAACATGGTGTTTGTTATGGACAAACTGTGGCTAGCACAGAAGTCCAACAACAAAACACCATTCGGGTTCAGATCGGGCAAGCCGTTCCTCCCAATCACGCCCCGCCAGGTTTCTCTGTCATTGCCCACGTGAGCGTTGAAGTCTCCCAGGAGAACTATGGAGTCGGCAGGCGGCGCCCTTTCCAGGACCCCTCCCACCGACTCCAAGAAGGCCGGATACTCCGAAATGCTGTTCGGTGCATAAGCACAAACAACAGTCAGAGCCTTACTCCCCGCAACCCGTAGGCGCAGGGAGGCGACCCTCTCGTTCCCCGGGGAAAACTCCAACACAGCGGCGCTCAGCCGGGGGCTCGTGAGTATCCCCACTCCCGCCCGGCGCCTCTCACCCTGGGCAACTCCAGAAAAGGACAAAGTCCAACCCTTCTCCAGGAGCTTGGTTCCAGAGCCCATGCTGTGCGTGGAGGTGAGCCCAACTATATCTAGCTGGTACCGCTCCACCTCCTGCACCAGCTCCGGCTCTTTCCCCGCTAGTGAGGTGACGTTCCACGCCCCTAGAGCTAGTCTATGCTGCCGGCGATCGGCCCGCCCAGGTCTCCCGCCTGGCCCGCCGCCCGGTCTACATAGCACCCGACCCCGATAATTCTCCCTGCGGGTGGTGGGTCCACAGGGTGACAGCTGCTCCATGTTGTTCTTTCGGGCTGAGCCCGACCGGGCCCCATGGGCGAAAGCCCGGCCACCAGACGCTCGCCGACGAGCTCCCCTCCTGGGTCTGGCTCCGGGAGGGTGCCCCGGTTTCCCTTGTCCGGGCAAGGTGGCTACAATCCGTGGGCTGCTTATCATCAGGGTTTGTTGAAACGCTAATCACCTACTACTGTAAACATTCCCACAAATTTTCAAATTTCAAATGTTTTACAGCAGCTTCAGGTTCAATTTACATAACGTATATCTGTAAAGAGATACCCCAGCAAGGTGTCAGAGCAGAGAGAGGAAGCTTCTTAAGTGAATCAGTAAAAATTCCAATATTCTTTTTATGTTTCATCTTCTCAAATGTGAGGATCTGCCCCACTTCCATGTTTTACATCATTGTAAATTAAATTCCTTTGGACAGTTGCAATTTGAAGATGTCCCCATGGGCGCTGGAAATAATAATAAATGCAATTCTTAGGTGCAGTCCTCAATTTGCTCCCAGCTTTCAATGTCTTTATATTCTTGTAGACCGGTTTTCATTCGTATACCTATAGTCTTCATACTCTTTTTAACTACACACAATTAAATTGCTTTTTAATTTTTGGCTTTGGCTCATCTTTTCTTTAAGCTGTATTTTCTATTGCATGATCCTGTGGGTGTTCTTACTCGAAGAACACATTCTGATTAGACAGGAGAACTGGTCTCTTTTGGAGGCGGTGACCTCAGTCAGCTTAGCATATCCCTTGCTTTTTGACAGCCACGTATTTGTCTAATTATTCTCCACTCAAAATAATCACTGCTTGAAAAGCATGACAAAATAGAAAGAAAACAAAAACAAGTCAGTCAGCCGTCTGGTGTGATTTTACAGTGCCTTCGTGCGACAAATAGCCATTCCCTTGTGATCAGAACAGCTACAACAGTGTTAGTACATGAATATGCCGTGTGTTAGTTTACCTCTAGATAAAGACCATTCCTCAGTGATCCTCGGCTCTGTTGGAGTGCTTTCTTTCCCTGTAGGGTTTTGCAATCTCAATCCCCAAAGGTAGCGTAGAGCCCACAGGTGGTAACCCTGATAGGCTGAGGTTTAGAATCGTAGTCCAACATTCAAGGATGCTTGATAGTTAGTCCCTTCAGGATGGACATTTGACTGGTAGAAAGCATGCAGCTAAAAGACATACTGATGCTGCTACTCTGCCTCTCTTCTCTTTGCTCTGCTTCTGTGTCTGTAGGTCTGTCTCTCTGTCCTGCTTTCTGCCTCTCTCTGTGTTTGCCTCCAGGCGCCCTTCCTACCTCCCCCGCCCCCTCCTTTCTCTCTCTGTAACGGTCTTCTCCTTCTCTTTTTTTCCTCTTTACACCTCTGCGCTTGACTAATTGGACTCATAAAGCAATGTAAGACTTTGCTCTCATTTCTCATGTGTCTTTCTTTCCTTTCCTTATTTATCTTTCTTTGTCTGTTGTAAGTGGAAATAACTCTCCAGCATGCATCTACAACAGAACACAGATCTTTTTTTTGTGTTTGAAACCTTGTTTCTTTTTCTCTTTCTCATGTTTGTTTGCCCTCATTAGAGAGCCGAGGTAGGACACTGTGGCCATGACAATGCTAATGGCAGCATCCTTCCTCTCAGGACTTTGGCCACTCATCTGCTGTTTGTGTTTGCATAGCACCGGCTGGATAGTACATCTCTTAATTGTCCCAATCTGGCTACCATTGGAGTAGTCAGCGTGCTTACTACCTGGTGAGCAACACTCAACAAAGTCACGACTGTTGCTGTGCTGGCTCCTCATTGGTGGAATGAGCTCCCCATTGACATCAGGACAGCAGAAAGTCTCTACACCTTCCGTCGCAAACTAAAAACACATCTTTTTCGACTATACCTTGAATAGGGAAGGTAGAGCCGTAGTAGCACTTTGGCAGCACTTAAATGTCTCTTACTGATAGCACTTTGTAGTTTAACTTTATTGAAGAAATTGTACTTTCTTGATTCTTGTTGTTTGGACTCATGGTTTAATGCACTTATTGTAAGTCGCTTTGGATAAAAGTGTCAGCTAAATGACATGTAATGTAATTTCTGGAAGGTAGCTAGTGAGGGGATTAATTAGGCTACTACAGCATCGCCAGCCAGAGAGAACGCAGACTGATGGATCAGAATTCAAATAAGGCCTCTCTGCTGTCTCCCGGGATACACCTCTCCACTGATAAGGCAAGAACTCAGGATTTTTCACATCTCCCCCGATCTGGTCATCGTATCTCAGCTCTTCATCTCTCACTCTGCATATGTTTATTCGAGAAGTGTAAGCAGAGATGTCCAACTGTTTGACTGACATGCGCAACTCAGCAGGAGCCATGTTTCCCCCCAGATACAAGTCTTAAGTGAGAGATCAATAGATGGCAGACAGCAGGCGAGAGAGGGAAAAAAGACAGTTGCAGATATTTTTCTGTGCAAACATGAGCATAATACATTACTTATTGAAAGAGATGAAGACTGCTCAGGGACCAAGAGAGCATAGTGAGCATTTTTTTCTGAGCATAGTGAGGCAGAGTTGGAAAGAGTTTAAAGACTGCTCGGGATCCAAGAGAGAAAATAGACAGTAACAGCTGTAAGCACAATGGCGTTTGACAGAACATCTAAAACTGTGACATCTAGGCTGTCCATTTTCTTACCCTATAGGCTGCCGGCTAGTCTCTAGCTGTGCTATTTCAAACAGAGGTATATATGACTGAAAACAAGAGCAAGACTGTTTGTGTATGTGTGTGTGCTTTGTATAGATATTGATAAAGCAGTCGTGCACTCTGCCTAAAGCTGGGTTAGGCAGTTTATAATTGGTGTCACTGGGCAAACAGTCCACTATAACCTTTCAGCATATTGTAAATCAAGTGGTACCGAAGGGTAAAAAGGCAAAGAAACTGCCAGTATTTGAAAATACAACCCTCATCCGGCAGCTCTCCCTTCTCTGTCCTAAGCCCCTCCCACCGGACGAGACGAACAGAGGCATATGCTTGACTGTACAAGTACTAGTCATCCATTTGAAACATCATGCTATACAGTCACCTGTACAAGTACTAGTCACTCATTTGAGACATCATGCTATACAAGTACCTGTACAAGTACTATTCACTCATTTGAAACATCATGCAATACAGGTACTTGTACAAGTACTAGTCACTCTGTTGCTGATAATTTAGCACCGTTAGCTCACACAGAAGGTGAAACTATTAGCAGGGTTGCCTTGCTAGAGTGAGACTTTTATGCCATTGACGCACACTTGATCACATGCACACATTTTGACTTCTGATTCAACATCAGGGTTTAACAAAGTATGCAACTTGCACGAGCAGTAGCCTAGGTCTAATATTTGATAGAGCCACCAGGACAGCAATCCATGGAAATACTCACAACTTTACAATATTAGACATATCTTCACATTCACTCACTTAGCCAAGTATAACCATAACAAGGTTCCAGGGTTCATTTATTGTCTTTGTAAAAAAGGGATGCGTAACGAAATGCAGTTGGTAGTCCCATTTTGTTACATAAGAAAAAAAGAAAAACAAAACCCTATTATATAAGGAGGATGCATTTAGAGTATCACGGCCTGAGGAAATAAGCTGCTCTGAAGTCTGGTGGTACAGCAGCTGCACACTTAACAGGTTGTTGCTGGGTGGATATCTCTTTTTGTATCATTTGTGTCACGCGGGGAACTCTTGAGGAGGACTCGAACACAGAGTAGAGGTTCAGCTGACAATCCTTTTATTTTCAACAAAAAATCACAGGGAAATCCCTGGCAACAAAATCTCCTCCTCCTCCGAAGAAGGATGAATGGGGAAATGCTAAAAAACGGGAAGCCAACAAAAAAACCTCTTAGCGAGGAAAGTAGAAAATAATCAATCACTAAAAAACACTGAAATAATTCGAAGAGCTGTGAAGCAATAAACGGCGCAAGGCCAACCAAGGACTCTATGACTAGGTTCGGTACAGACAAAACTAAGACTTGGACTTGACAATAGCATAAGGTGGGTGTGCATGACAAAAGGACCTGACACACTGGCACAGGACAAGGGGAGACGCTGACTATAAGTACACATGAGGGAAGTGGGGAAACAGGTGGACACAATCAGGAACCAGGGAAGACAATCAGACTGGTGACACAAGAGGAAGGGCAAGGAACCTGAAACGAGAGGAGAGTTAATTTCCAAAATAAAACAGGAAGTCACAAAACAAACATGGAGACAGGACAAAAACCCAACTTGACATACAGGTGTGACAATTTGGGCTCTTCACAGGCTCGACTTCTCACCAATATCACTGATGCTCAGTAGATGGTACCAATGATGTTCTGGGCAGTTTTAACCACCCGCTGTATAGCCCTCCTGTCCTGGGCCTTGCACATCCCGTGCCATTTTGTAATGTTGTAATGCACTCAGGATGCTTTCTATTGCTCCTCTGTAAAGGCACAGGGAAGTTTGCCTTCTTAAATTTCCTTCAGAAATAGAGCCGTTTATCAACTTTCTTCACCAGGATGGAGATGTGTGAGGACCGTGTTAGGTTGTTTTTATGCTGATTCCCAAAGACTTAAAACTGATCACTTCCCTCACCTCACACCATTGATCTCAACACCATTGGTTTTACTGACGTTGAGCAGTAGGTTGTTCTCTGAGCACCACTCTTAAGCAAACAAGATTTTTGATTCCCTCCCTATAGTCTTATGTGTAAGCCGGCTGGTGATACTGTCATCTGCAAACTGTTATCTAGCAGTCGTGGTTGAACAAAACATGTACAAACATGCATACAAATGTATCTCAGGGTACACATAAATCGACATAACAGCTAGGAACAAGGACAACATAATGTAAAATGCATCCAACTCAGTAAAACATTGCAAATGTAGAATGCATCTGTGACTATTAAAGTGTATCAAGCCACCACTGCATTATTGTGTACTGGTATTGTTAACTGAAAGGGCCACATAGTTGGCCTATGGGATATTGTGCCCTTCTTTTTTCTGAATATGGCCTCTACAAGGCCACAGCGGTTCCCTGATGGCAGGCCCATGTCGAGAATCTGTTGTTGAACACATATATCAGTGTATCACGCTTGATACGGTGGGATGCCAGTCTTAAATTGACTCCACATAAACTGTCTGGAGCTGTCCATGGTACCAACAGTGCTGAGGCACTTAGCTCCTTTGCTGGAAAACAGACATGACATGGTGAGGGCAGACAACATGACAGCAGCAGCGTATGTCAACTGGCAAAGCGAAGAAGAAGTCCCTCCTCGACTCTGCCTAGTGCGCGCTTTGTCTCTATGTTGTACGCTCTGGACACATGAGGCGAACATAACTGCTGTTTGCTCATTACATGGGGCACTTCAAAGGCATGGCTCTGTCAAAGCAGCGTTTGTTGCATTGACTTTGTGACGTGTTAAACATATTACGCATATCATTGTATGTTTTCTGCTTGAGGACATTAGTGTCACAGTGGGCATAGACTATCAGCTTTGCCCTTAACCCAAAAGCAATAGCACTTAGAGGGCGAAGCCTGTATAATCTATTGTGTTAGTTAGGTATTGTACATTTTAAAGTCAAGAACCCCTCTGACTTCACCTCTGCCAGCTGAAGAAATGCTGGTTTAAATTGGGAGCAGAAAATGTAAGGGAGGAACGTGCAGGGCACAAGTGTGCAGAAAAAACGTTGTATGTGTGCAGGGATGAACCCAATAGCTCATTGATGTTATACTCTATATACATACAGTATATACCATATTGAATCTGGAATTAGAATCTGTAACAATAGAAATATGGAGACCATTGAAGGTGTTGTAAATCCAACCTGACTGCTAATATCCATAGTTTTTATTTTATATATAGTACCTCTTCAGAACTTTTATCTTCTTCTGTGGCTGTGAAGTTCAAATTTCTTTCACTGTGCAAATTACTTGTCTGTCTGTCACCAAGGTGATGCTAAAGAGAGTTACTCTGGCATGCTACTAATTTTAAGCCCTGCAATGCTGTGATATATTCCAATGTTATAAAGCATATTTGTTGCGTGCGCCTATGGGGCTTTACGCATGGCATATTAAACGCCCCCTGACACAAGTCGGAATAGATCCACCTCTTTCTAGTCAATAAGTAAGAAATAGACATAATAGAAATAAAATGCAGTAGTGAGATGCAGAAATTGTTTGATATCCTTGAATCTGGTTAAATTAAAGGCAACAGCAAACATAAAAGTCTTCAATCTGGATTTAAAGGAGCTGAGGGTCTCTTAGGGTCTCAGCAGACCTGCAGCTTTCAATTCAGTTTATTTTTATTTTGTATAGCCCAATATCACAAATTACAAATTTGCCTCAGAGGGCTTTACAATCTGTACACATACGACATCCCTGTCCCAAGACCTCACATTGAATCAGGAAAAACTCCCCAAAAGAACCCTTTCACAGGGAAAAAAGTGAAGAAACCTTCAGGAGAGCAACAAAGGAGGATCCCTATTCCCGGATGGACAGAAGCAACAGATGTCATGTACAGAATGAACAACGTTACAGAGTTAAAACACATTTAATGAGTATGACAGAAATTATGAATAATGAGTAGTAGGCAGCTCACGACCAATGGACCCTGTGAGCCGAGAAGTGACAAAGACTCCAGGGAAAGAAGTAGAGTTAGTTATGTGCAATAAAACAACGCAAATTGGTCCAGAGAGAGAAGAGGAGAGAGGAGCTCAGTGTATCCTAAAACGTCCCCCAGCAGCCTATATATAGGCCTATAGCAGCACATCTAAGGGCTGGACCAGGGCAAACCTGAGCCAGCCCTAACTATATGTGCTATTAAAGATTAAAGTCTTAAGTTTACTCTTAAATGAGGTGACAGTGTCTGTCCACAGGACTGAATGTGTAAGCTGGTTCCATAGAAGGGGAAACCTCGGCCAGTAGTCTACAGCCTCTTACTCCATATTTTGTGTCATGTGCATCGTTTGAGTCACCTCCCCCAGCAGTCTAGGCCTATAGCAGCATATCTAGGGGCTGGACTAATACAGGAGTAATATGATCTCTTTACTTAGTTTTTGTTAATACCCAAGCTGCAGCATTCTGGATAAAATGGAGAAATGTAAAAGACTTATTAGAGCAGCCTGATAATAAGGAATTGCAGTAAATCTAGTCTAGAAGTAACAAACAGCAGTCAGTGTCTACATCTTCCACCGCAAACTAAAAACACATCTTTATCGACTATACATTGAATAAAGAAATTAGCACTTTAACGGCACTTTGTAGTTTGGCTTTCTTGAAGAAATTGTTCTTTCTTGATTCTTGTTGTTCTGAGTTTGTACTCATGGTTGAAAGTCGCTTTGGATAAAAGCGTCAGCTAAATGAAATGTAATGTAACTACCCAGCCTCCCGGCTGCTCGGGGGCTGCAAAGGGACAGCTAGCAGAAGCTACGTCTGGTTGGCCCGCACCGACTATGGGTGGGGGCAGGCTAATTAATGTAGCTAACGTCTGAGCTTCAGGGACTTTGTTCCAGATATGTGGAGCAGGAAAACTGAACACTGCTTCTCCATGTTTAATTCTGACTCTTGGAATAGAAAATAGACCAGTCCCAGACGACCTAAGGAGTCGGGATGGTTCATAAGGTAGCAGCAGATCACAAATGCCCTAAACCATTTAGTGTTCATTCATTCTACCAGCAGCAGGATTTTAAAGTCAATTATTTGTTGGACAGGAAGCCAGTGCAAAGGAATGATGTGATGCACTTTCCTGGTCTTAGTGAGGACTCGAGCTACAGCGTTCTAAATCAGTTGCAGCTTTCTGATTGACTTTTTACAGAGACCTGTAAAAACACCGTTATGGTAGTCAAGTCTACTGAAGATAAATACATCAACAAGTTTTTCCAAATCCTGTAATCTTCCAAATACATAAATGCTCTAATCCTTGATATATTCTTCAGGTAATAGTAGGCTGATTTTGTAATTGTCTTGATATGGCTGTTCAGGTTGAAGTCCGAATCCCTAACTACACCTACATTGCTGGCTTGATTTGTGGTTTTTAACATCAGTGATTTAAGCGCTGACTTTTAATAGTTTGTCTGTGGGACTGAAAACAATTACTTCTGTTTTATCTTTATTTAATTGAAGAAGATTCTGACACATCAAGTTGTTGATTTCTTCAATGCATTTATGAGATTATAGGCCCCTGGTGATATAGTTATGTAGATTTGTGTGTCGTCTGCATAATTATAATACACATTGATGTTTTTCATAGTCTGAGCCAGTGGAAGCATTTAGATGTTAAACAGAAGAGGTCTACAACCTCAAGCTCTCCACCATTCCTAATAGGACAGCAGACCAAACTCCACCCTGCCTGTTGATATAGGCCAAAGTGGTGCCGTTGCCCGTTCTCACCATACCATGCTTCTCCCGTACCAACTACTGGTTCTCCCCCCCCCACCCCCCACCCACACACACACACACACACACACACACACACACACACACACCTACACAAACCATCAGGGAAGCAGCCGTGAACACTGAGATACACAGGGGTCATTTGTGTCACTTTGACACGTGAAAATAAATAAAAATGATTAAGTTTGACAAAAATACTGTACTTTTCTGTGAACTTAATCTTCACAGGTCTTCAATTTCACTATAAACTATATGAAGTTTTGGTAGATTAAGGAAATAAGACTAAACTCTCAGTCTTGTTAGTTAGTTAACTATATATACCAAAACTGTTGTTTGTTTGAAAAATAAATGAGGATTAGAGTACTGGATATTTGAGTCTTTGTAAACCTGAATGAAAATGAAGCTGGAAAATGTAATAATTTATGGTTTGTTTTGCGTGTGTATGTGCTTGTATGCTTGCCCGTGCTCTAGACTATCTGTCACAAGGTGTGGATCTGAGCGGCATCGAAGTGATTGAGAATGACTTGCTGCTGATCAGCAGAGCCAGGCTGGAGGTGGAGAACCAGGCAAAGAGACTTCTGGAGCAGGGCATGGAGATCCAGGTACATACACAGCACTCATTAAAAACACAACGATTTGCATTTGGACTTCCTCAATGTTTCCTTTCCTGACAGAAGTGTTATAGCTATGAACGTTGCAGTGTTGTGTGTACAGTTAGGATATTTGTCAGTGCCTTTAAGTCGCATTATCGTGTTTTGGTGAAGCGGCTTCTGAGTCACGTGTGATACATCGTGCTCAAATTTGGTTTACCAATCCGGTCTGGTGTTGGCTGGCTGAATATCTAAAAAAATTTGAAATGTTCACACTGTCCCAACCTAAGCCTATACTATACTTTTGGCCTATTTGAGGACCGTTGAATAAGAAGGCTAAATGCTGTCAGCTAACGGTTTGGCAAATTTGGCAAGCAGCCCTGTCATTCCACCCAGCTGTGACTCTTTCAAAGGAGGACATTGGTCATTGCCCCCCAACAGTCGTGGTGCAGTTACACTGGTACTTCACGTCACTACACTTGCTTTATCAGTTGTGAATATTTATTATTTTATCTCTAGAGAATAACTCATGACAATACATATATTTAATTTCTTCCTAGTTCTCATATTTTTTTTAATGTATTTCAAATTTTAGGTAGAAGAGAGATGAGCACTTTGTATATGTGTCATCCTGTGAGAGAGGGAAAAATATTAGCTCTGTTAACTTTGATCTGCCACAGAAAGCCTGTGTTCTCAAGGGGACTTGTCCCATGAAAGTGCGTGCATGCGTGAGTGAGAAGGCAAAGAGAAGTTAAAGAAGTGAAGCTGCTGAGAGTGTGTGAAGTAGCAGGATACCATGACTACAGCCCTCTCCAAGTTCTCCAGGAACCAAACGCATTGATAGCTGAACTGAAAGTGTCTCATTTCACACGTGCTGATTGATTGAGCACTGCAGGCATCACATTTTGGTCCAGACACCATCAGACATTGTCCTCAAACCAACAACATCCAAGTATTATTCTGGTTTGCCATCAAGTTGCAGCTGGTGTGACCTACTGCAGGCAACATTTGTCACATTATTATAATTATTATTCCATAAAAAAAAAACATCCTCTGGGGAAATGTCCTTACCTTTTCAGTGATTTTAGCTCTCCAAAATCTAACCAAGGTTGGAGTAGGCACATCAAAACAGTTTGATGCTCATCATAATGCTTTTGGTCCAAGTTTGGCCATTTAAAACAATAGGTGTCTTTCTTTCTCTTACACAAAATCACACACATACTCTCTCCACTGTGTATTCCACCCTAAGTATTTTTAGCCTGACTTCTGCTGGAGAAGCCTTGGCTAACAACTTCTGTCAGTTATTTGTGTGGCCATATGGGGCTCTAGAGCCAGACACACACATTTGAACTGTATACACACACATACAGTATGTATATCCTTCTCTCCACTCATAGTATCAATTGAGCCCAGTGGCTAAAAGTTGCACCGATCAGTTACTCAAGGGAGTATTCAGAGATGTAACAGTAGCTAGGACGTCGTCTCATAGTGGACAAGTGACTGTTTCAATGAAAACCTAAATGACTTGTATTATTCATTTTAAGCTGTGACTTAACTCACAGCTAATCAGCTGTATAACTCACTCTGTCGATTAGACTACAATCAACATCAGAGAAGGAGGCGTGGGGATTCGATTCATTTGTGGTCAACTGACCTCGAGACGATCACCCAGCCAAACCTGCCAGACCAAACGCCACTGAAAGCACAGTCAAGAGGGAGGAGAGCTGAGATAAAAGCTAAACTAGATGAGCTAGACTAGGACTAAGGAAATTCCACCACCCAATCTGCTCCTGGCTAATGTTCGGTCGCAGGAAAAAACAGGCTATCAAATTAGGTCAGTGACTGTTGTGCTCACTTCTTTACAGAGACCTGGCTCCATTGTCGCATCCCGGATCAAGCTGCACTTGAAAGGGTGACCGCGGGATAGTGCAGGATTGGAATCTGGCTAGATGCATGACTTACAAATACAAAAAAATAAGAATCAAGAAAGGGAGAGCAGGACTCTTTGCATCAATGATGCTTGGTACTTAAACATAGCCAGTTGTTGGACATTGTTTCCCTTTTTGATGTGAAGATGTCGGCCATATTTCCCAAATAATTATTTGTTCCTGGTGTTTACAGTCCTCCTGATGCAAGATGAAAAACATGCACTACTTGTGTAGCAATGGGCTGCAACTGCATTGTATTTCAACCCTCTGTTGTATAATGACAATAAATCATCCATGAATCCTCGATATTCGGCATGGAGTTTAGGTTTGTGGGTATGAAGGTGTGTGTAAGTGTGTATGGCACTCTCACTGCTACACTACCTCTTGGCCAATGCCAATGCCAAGAGGCTGTGTAGCAGTGAGAGTGACCTTTAACAAAAAGGTGCAAAGCGTTTCTATTGGGAGGTATCATTGGTCTCAGCAGAGTTCCTCTTTCATTTTGCCATGGAGGTTGACTGTTTGTGGGGTTGTGTGTGAATGGATGCCATTAAATAAGTGAGATTAGAAGAGTGTGATGAGAAGATGATCAATCTCATGCCTGGGAATTTAGTTCCGAGCAGGAGTCAGAAAGTGGTTAGCCTAGCTTAGCATAAATACTAGAAGCTGTTGGAAGTAGTTTCACTGGCTCTGTACACATTTTGTAAACACCTATCGTCACCTTCTAAAGTTCAGTAATTAACATCTATCTGATTTGTTTAATTTGTGGTTTCACAGGGGAGGTATTGCTGCAACTGTTTCTTGATAAACAGGAGTTTATCCATTCACCCCCTTATTGTATGTGCAGTATGTCTGCTTATTGCCTGGCATCTCGTAATGACAAGACTCTGACCTGAACTGTTTTTCACACAAGGAATAGTTTCAGAATGTAACTCCTTGTGAAGCCACAAATCATTATGTGACCAGTGAGCTTTAGAGGTGCTTGTTCACACGTGTTCAACTTATTTGTAGAAATACAACTCTGAGTTTGTCCTCTTTTAAGAAAATAAACAATTCAAAGTATGCTTTGAATTGTTTATGCAGTGTAGACAAATATACCAGTGCAAAGTACAGGAGTGCTATTCCTCTCCTCTCCCTCTGTTTCCCTGCCACATCTCCACAGCTCTCTCTCTCTCTCGCTCTCTCTCTCTCTCTCTCTCTCTCTCATTAAATCAATGTAAGGTGTATTTTTTGCTGCTGCTGTCACCTCTGTACTCGCTGTCAAACTAAGTGTTTGTGTGTGAAACTACCAGACCCATTGAGTTGATTTCAAACTGTTCAAAACAACCACAGACAACTGCCAACCTCACTTCTCTCTTCCCCTCTGTCTTTCTCTCTTCTTTTTGTTAGAATCCCACCCAGGTTGGCACGGCCCTGCAGGTCTTCTACAACCTGGGCAGTCTAAGAGCGACCATCACTTCTGTAGTGGGGGGTTACAGGACCACCATATACGATAACATCACAAGTGCTTTGGACATCAAGGGCCTGACACAGGCGACCAACCCCAGAGGTAAGACCCAAGGAGGATGTGGTTCAGGGAGAATTCTTGCATAATCACACTGGCACACTGCATACATTGTCCTCATTTCTAAAAGATGAGAGGATGGCATTTTATAGTTTGACCCAGTTCATGAGTTTGCTTGATCTAAAATAGATTATTATACCATGGCCACAGAGAATAGTCAATTCTGCCTGTAGGGTGTGTGTTATTTTCATGGCTCTGATATACCGGCCACATCATTGTTCTAATTAATGATAACAATACTTTCAGATCAACAGGCATGATTAGGTTTCTTCCCCTCATGTTTTAGGACACATTTTGAGGATTATATGTCATGATCAGGGTTGCAAAATTCTGGGAATATTCAAAGTTGGAAACTTTCCACGGGAATATACGGGAATTAACAGGAATTAACAGGAATAAACTGAAAATGTTGGGGTAATTTAACTGTATTTACCCTGTCATAAGCAGACATGCATGCAAACATTTATAATACAACTTTTAAAAATGACATTTTTGACCTTTTTGGTCCTGGAATCAATTCAGTGGGGTTTAAAGAGGGTTATCTAAAGAGTAGTTTAATGTTAGTGCTATTTCATTTCACCAGAGGGTTACCACAATTGGAAATTATTTAATAAAATGCATGATTATTTAGCTGATGTATACAAAATTATGTCCACACACTTTTGGTCAACCACTTTGGCACAGACTGAAATTTCTCAACTACTACTGTCATGAAATTTTGCATGATATGCAAAGCTAATGACATATTGGTCTCCAAATGTGCATCAATTGTAAATAACAGTGGTTATAAAAAAATTCTGAAATTCAAAGACTATTAATATATGCACTTAATTGCCTAATTGTCATGTAAAACCCATGTGTCTACTACTGTTAAGAGGGACATTTTTACTGAACTGTTCCTTTTATGCCCTTTAGTGTGTCAGCCCTATGTCTGTTGATAAAGTGCAGATCAAACATGTTCAGATTGCTGGCATTGTCTCTTTTTCAAAAACAAGTTTGACCTGAAATCATTTCACTTCAATTGATTCCAACCTCTGTAGTTGTTCCATTCATTCATTTGTGGTGAAAATCATAAATGTATCGCAACCAGGGTTGCAAAATTTCCGGGAATATTCAAAGTTGGAAACTTTCCACAGGAATTAACGGGAATATACGGAAATATACGGGAATTAACAGGAATAAACTGAAAATGTTGGGGTAATTTAACTGTATTTACCCTGTCATAAGCAGACATGCATGCAAACATTTTTAATACAACTTTTAAAAATGACATTTTTGACTTTTTTGACATTTTGTGAGTAGAACTTTATTCTTTCATCGAACAACAAAAACATGAACGTTGAATAAAAAAGGTGTTCCCTATGATCACCACCCCCAACCCACTTTTTTTTTGTGTGTGTGTTTTTTCATGCATCTAAATGCTTTCTTCCTGGACCCCATCAACGTCCTCCTCACTGCTGTAAAAAGTTAGTCTACTGTATACAAATAAACTTGGTATTAAAATGAACATGGCTTCAGTTTACCAAGTAATCAATATGCTAGGTAATAACAAACAGTGTTGGGAAAGTTCACTTTCTACATGAACTAGTTCAGTTCATAGTTCACACATTTTAAAATGAACTAGTTCAGTTCATAGTTCATAATTCAAAATGTTGAACTAAGTTCACAGCTCCAAAAAATGAACTAGTTCAGTTATTTTTTTCAATATGTTGCGAGCTATAATTGAAATCTCTGTCTGCAATACCGCTCTTGGCCTCTACGCAACTTGGCGCTCTCACACTTGCCAGACATAGGGCTGAAACGTTCAGACAACACTGATGACAACAGAACGTTTTATGTTTACGTTTATGTTTCTGGCAGACCATGTTCACAACCAGCTGCATTCAGGGTCCAGCTGAGCTCGGCGTTCATAGTCTTGTTCTCAACTACATTTAAGTTCCCTGTTATATGCTTTTGCAAAAAAAACGTAGGCACATTTTTTTTTTTTTTTTAAATTCCCGAGCCAAAATTCCCGTGGAAACTTTCCGGAGACTTTCCGCCCCTTTGCAACCCTAGTTATGATCTTTACAAAAATATATATTCTGGTGATATTCTGTATTTATTTCTTATTGTCAACAAATCATAAAAGACCCAAACCAACAATGAATGTTGGTTTAAAGCCTGATATGTCTTCTTCCTTCTTTCATTAAAGCTCCATTTTATTATTCAAAATTAAAAATATACAATTATTGGGGCGTCGGGGAGCTCAATTTGCAGAGCAGATCGTCCTAACCACAAGGTTGGCGTTTCGATCCACTAAAGTGAACCCCAAGATGCTCACTAGATTTTACACAGCAGCCTGCTGTAAGGATGGGTTAAATGCAGAAGTCAACATTTCATGGATGTACCTGTCTGTATATGACAACTGTAAGATGTGAAAATGGCATTTGAATAAATGTATCATAATCTTCAGAAAATTTCAAGACACACGTCATATCAGAAAGAAACAAAAACCTTACAGAGTAAATTCGTCCCCTCAGGTGCACCAGGCAGAGCAGTGCTGCCGACACCAGGCAACACAGCAGCTTTCCGTGCTGCTCTGTGGACCAACCTGGAGAAATTGATGGACCAGATATGTGCTGCGTGCAGACAGGTATACAGCTCCCTGAGACCACTAGCTGACTGTACATTCAGTGTTGAATAGTTCATTATGATTAGAAACCCAAGCAGCAGGACCGATGGATAAGGTGTGCTGCATACTTTCCAGGTGCAACATCTACAGAAGGTCCTGATAAGGAAGAGAGACCCTGTAACTCATGTGTGCTTCATCGATGAGATCATCAAGGTGGGTGGCACCACTGCTCTGGTTTTATATCACATGGCTCCAGAGTCCATTTATAGTATGACTGAATTTCCATGTTTCTTAATATATGACATCCACACAGCATACTATACACGACAGCTTAAACTATATGACACAACCAGTACTCCGAGAACAATACTACCTGACTCTATGGCGGCAAATCAATGATCAAAATCTACAACCGCCCTTGTATAGGGAGCCGTGCACAGCTACTATCATTGCTTTCCCGCTCGCAATACTTTCACCATGTTTTTGATTATCCTTTTTTAATCAACTATTTTGTCACATTACAATAAAACACTATCAAGTCAACACTAGGTCACACTGAGGTGTGGTGTGCATGTTTGAAACTGAACAATGAGACGGTCTAGTAGACCACAAAATAATATCAATGGAGTTGCCCTTCCCTTCTCCCCACACCAAACCCACGCGGCAGATCCATTTCAGAAATCTGAAAAACATTAACATGGATGCCCTGGCTCTGGACCTTACATTTCTCTCCTCTGGCTCTACCGAATTCCTCTCTGGCACTGACTTAGTGGATTCCTACAACCAGTCCCTGAGCAGTCTTCTGGACCTTCACGCCCCCATAAAATCCAGGTCAGTCTCCTTCTTGCGCTCAGCACCCTGGTACACCTGCGAGCTGCACAAGATGTGGGCTGCTGGGCGTGTCATCGAGCGGCGGCTCAAGGCTTCTGGACTGACTGTTCACAAACAGGCATATAGAGAGCACAGGAAGGCCTATGCAGAAGCTCTGAGAGATGTACAGTCCAAGTTTTATTCCACCATTATCAACAACAGCCCCGGTAACTCTAAACAACTTTTCTCTACTGTAAATCATCTTCTCAAACCGCCTTCACTTGTCCATCCTGAGGCCACTGAGGATAGGTGCAATATGCACATCACTTTTTTCCGACAACAAGTTGAAAACATCCGCTCACACCTCTCCGCCACTGCTGTCCTGCCTTTCACAACCACCGACCCACCATCTGAGTTTGTCCAGCCTCTTTGCTCCTTCTCCATTGTCACACAGGAGGAAGTGGAGGATATGATCAAAAACACAAAGCCTGTGCTCTGGACCCTTTCCCATCAGCTCTGCTAAAGACAAACACCTCTGCCATCTCTCCATTAATCACCAAGATCATAAACCACTCCCTCCTGGCTGGCCATATCCCATCTGCGTTAAAAACTGCTGTCATCAGACTACTACTAAAAAAAAACACCCTGGATCCAGAAGTTTTCTCCAACTATAGGCCCATTTCAAATCTTCCATTTCTGTCCAAAGTTCTGGAAAAAACAGTTGCAGCACAACTTCACGATCACCTCAAAGACAATAACCTTTTTGAGAAGTTTCAGTCTGGTTTCCGCCCTGGCCATAGCACTGAAACAGCCTTGGTCAGGGTCACCAATGACCTCATGATGGCAGCAGATACCGTTTCCCCATCTCTACTCATCCTCCTGGACCTAACAGCTGCTTTTGATACAGTTGACCACAACATCCTTCTTCACCGTCTGAAATACACCATTGGACTCTGATAAAATACATAACTGGTTCACCTCATATCTGTCCGACAGAATGGAATACGTTACCCTGGGCAAAGCAAAATCATACACCCACAAGGTCACCTGCGGTGTCCCTCAGGGCTCAGTGCTGGGCCCCACTCTCTTCACCCTCTATCTGCTTCCCCTGGGTAATACAATCAGCAGGCATGGGGTATCCTATCACTGCTATGCTGATGACACACAGCTCTATAGGAGGACAACCCCCACTTCTTCTACTTTCCACCCTATAGCCACACTCACCACCTGCCTGGAGGACATAGAGGCGTGGATGAAACTCAATTTTCTTCAGCTAAACAGTTCAAAAACAGAAGCCATCCTAGTTGGCACACCACATCAGCTCCGCTCTTCCACCATCACCTGTATCACCTTCTCCGGTCAAAACGTCCCTCTTTCCACATCTGTCACCAACCTAGGTGTTAAAATGGACCCCAAACTCACTTTTGACACCCACATTAAACACCTCTGCAAGACAGCTTTCTATCACCTCAGGAACATCGCCAAACTCCGTCCAACACTCACCCTGACAGATGCAGAGAAGCTTGTCCACGCCTTTGTCTCGTCCGGACTGGATTACTGCAATGCTCTCCTCATCGGAATTTCTAACAGGAACATCCAGAGACTACAACATATTCAAAACAGCGCTGCCAGGATCCTGTTAAGAGTCCGCAAATACGACCACATCACCCCCGTTCTGAAATCATTACACTGGCTCCCCATCCCACTCAAAATTGAGTATAAGCTCTCCCTCCTCACTCATCAGTGCATTCACGGACATGCCCCTCAATACCTAAAAGAACTACTCACCCTCCAAGTCCCCAGAACCAAGCTCCGCACTATGGGCGATCGGGCCTTTTCCTCTGCAGCTCCGAGGCTGTGGAACACCCTCCCCGACCATCTGAGGGCCCCACAGACTGCAGAGGCTTTTAAACATGACCTGAAAACTCACCTTTTTAAGAAAGCTTACTGCTAAAATATCCTCTATAGGCTCTGCTTTTAAATTTATTTTAAATTTATCTTAAAATGTTCTTGTTTTAACTTTCTTGGTTTTACGTTTATATTCTTTAATTTCTATTCCAACCTCGTTAATAAAGTAATACTTTGAACCAGGTTGTTTATGTTGTCTGTATGACGCAACACTGTAAGAAGACACGGACAAAGTATCTAAGATGTGCTTTTTTGTAGTCCATCTTTGGAACGTTGTAGTTTCAACCCTGCAGACCGACGTCGCTAACATCCGCCTGCCGTCATGTCATAACTATGTACCTTAGTGAAAGTGGAGATTTTCTAAACTACTCATGAAGTCTCCTTCCCATCTTACCTTTACCCCGTGACGTTTTCCACAGAGGTCAAGGAAAAGTGGTTAGGAATAGATGTTAAGAGGTCATTTTTTTACTATTCGACCCCATCCCTTGTTTTATCACTACTATGTATGTTCAACACTCAGAGATGAGACAGATATGAGGTGAACCAGTTATGTATTTTATCAGAGAGTCCAATGGTGTATTTCAGACGGTGAAGGAGGATGTTGTGGTCAACTGTATCAAAAGCAGCTGTTAGGTCCAGGAGGATGAGTAGAGATGGGGAACCGGTATCTGAGTGGCTCTGCCACTGAGCCGCAGTCTCATATGTGAGAAAAGAAAAATAAAGCCTTGTCCCAGTGTCTTTAGAGGGAGATGTGTGAAGTTTGATAAAGTAATGTCACTTGAGTGAGTCTTATTAAAGACTCACTTTAAAAAAAATTAAATTAAATAAAAGACTGCAAGTTTGATAAAGAAAAAAATCTGGAGATATAGAGTTTGAAATAAGTGAGTTTACTGACGTCTTGCATGAGAATATTGTAATAAGTAGGGGTGTAACAGTACACACAATTCACTGTTTGGTACGCACCTCGGTTTTTGAGTCATACTTCGATGCATTTTCAGTACATGGGCCACCTCACTTGATAGTAGTAGTATGTAACAAGTCCCGTCATAATCCCTGGGTCAGGTCAGTCAAGGGGCTGGTCAGATCTGCAAAGTTCGGGATGAACCGTCTGTAATAACCCGCCAGCCCCAGAAACTGCCTCCTATAAGCCTATAGCAGCATATCAAGGGGCTGGACCAGGGCAAACCTGATTCAGCCCTAACTATAAGCACTATTAAAGAGGAAAGTCTTAAGTCTATTCTTAAATGAGGTGACTGTGTCTGCCTCCTGAACTGAAAGGGGAAGCTGGTTCCATAAAAGATGAGCTTGATAACTGAAGGCTTTTGCTCCCATCCTACTTTTTAGGACTCTAGGAACCACGAGTAGCCTCACATTTAGTAAGCGCAGCTCTCTAGTGGGGCAATATGGTACTACAAGCTCCTTAAGATATGTGGTGCATTACCAATCAAGGCTTTGTAGGTGAGGAGAAAAATTTTAAATGTGATTCTTGATTTTACAGGGAGCCAGTGCAGAGCAGCTAATACAGGAGTAATGTGACCAGCTTTTCTGCATCTTTTTGGCTGATTGTGCCTGATTTTTGAAATGTTACGTAGATGAAAAAATGCAGTCCTTGAGATTTGCTTAACGTGGGAGTTAAAGGACAAGTCTCGGTCAAAGATAACGCCGAGGGCAATGCCATCTACAGAAACCACATCACCAGATAATTGATCTCTGAGGTGTTCAGGGCCAAGTAAAATAACTTCAGTTTTGTCTGAGTTTAACATCAGGAAGTTGCAGGTCATCATGTTTGTATGTCTTTAAGACATTCTTGAATTTTAGCGAGCTTGTTGGTCTCGTCTGGTTTGAATGATAGATATAATTGAGTATCATCTGCATATCAATGAAAGTTTATGGAGTGTTTCCTGATAATGTTGCCCAAAGGAAGCATATATAAGGTAAATAAAATTGGTCCAAGAACAGAACCTTGTGGAACTCCGTGATTAACGTTGGTGGTCATTGAGGCTTCATCGTTTACAAATACAAATTGAGATTGATCTGATAAATAGGATTTAAACCAATTTAGCGCGGTACCTGAAATGCCAATCGACTGATCCAATCTCTGTAATAGGATGTCATGGTCAATGGTGTCGAACGCAGCACTAAGGTCTAATAATACCAGTACAGAGATGAGTCCCCTATCTGATGCAATTAGGAGGTAATTTGTAATTTTCACCAGTGCTGTCTCTGTGCTGTGGTGTTTTCTAAATCCTGACTGAAACTCCTCAAATAAACTATTCTGATGTAGAAAGTCGCACAACTGATTTGCGACTACTTTCTCAAGGATCTTAGAGAGGAAGGGAAGGTTAGAGATTGGTCTGTAGTTAGCCAACACCTCTGGATTAAGAGTGGGCTTTTTCAGGAGAGGTTTAATTACAGCTACTTTGAAGGAATGTGGTACATGGCCTGTTAGCAAAGACACATTAACAATATCCAGCAGAGAGGTGCCAATTAAAGGCAACACGTCTTTAAGCAGCCTCATTGGGATGGGGTCCAAGAGACAGGTAGACGGTTTAGAAGTAGAAACCGTTGAAGACAATTGGTCTAGGTTATTGGGAGAAAAGCTATCCAAATATACACCAGGGCATACGGCCGTTTCCAAGGCCACTCCTCTTGATGACAGATCGGCAGTAGTTGAGGGCAAGAGATCATCAATCTTGCCTCCAATAGTTAAAATCTTTTCATTGAAGAAGTTCATGAAGTCATTACTACTGAGGTCTATAGGAATACACGGCTCCACAGAGCAGTGACTCTCTGTCAGCCTGGCTACAGTGCCAAAGAGAACCCTGGGGTTGTTCTTATTTTTCTCTATTACTGATGAGTAATAGGCTGCTCTGGCATTACGGAGGGCCTTTTTATATGTTTTAAGGCTGTCTCGCCAAACTAAGCGTGATTCTTCCAGATTGGTGGAACGCCATATACTTTTGAAGTTTGATTTAGTTCGCGGGTCTGAGGGTTATACCAGGGAGCAAACCTCCTTTGCCTCACTGTCTTTTTTTTCAGTGGGGCTATCAAGTCTAGTGTCATTCTCAGTGAGCCTGTAGCACTATCGACAAGATGATCACTCTGGGACGGACTAAAGTTAGCACAGGAGTCCTCTGTCACATTGAGACATGGTATTGAATCAAATGCAGAAGGAATCGCTTCTTTAAATTTAGCTACAGCACTGTCAGTTAGACATCTGGTGTAGAAACTTTAGACTAACGGTGTATACTCCGGGAGTATAAACTCAAAAGTTATGAGGTAATGGTCTGACAGAAGAGGGTTCTGTGGGAAGACCTCCAAATGCTCAATGTCAATGCCATATGCAAGAACAAGGTCGAGGGTGCGGCCAAAGCAGTGAGTGGGTTTCTGTACTCTCTGACAGAAGCCAATCGAGTCCAACAATGAGATAAATGCAGCATTAAGGCAATCATTATCAATATCCACATGAATATTCATTTAAAAAATCGGGCACATCTTGTCCCAAAAAGATGCAGAAAAGCTGGTTCACGCGTTTGTTACTTCCAGACTAGATTACTGCAACTCCTTAGGCTGCTTTAATAAGTCTCTTAAGTCCCTCCAGTTGATCCAGAATGCTGCAGCTTGTGTATTTACAAAAACTAAGAAAAGAGATCACATTACTCCTGTATTAGCTGCTCTGCACTGGCTCCCTGTAAAATCAAGAATCACATTTAAAATTCTTCTCCTCACCTACAAAGCCTTGATTGGTGATGCACCATCAATCATCATCTTTTCAGAGGCTCTCCAAGTACAAAACATTATAAATGTATTACACACATGTGAAAGAAAAGTGAATGTTTGTTTATAGGACCATAATCCGCACATTAGATTTGTAACTTAAAGAAACATATTAAATAGAAAATCAGACAAACAGCAGTAGCTGATTGGGTAAAAAGGTGGTAAGAGTCAGCAGGTGTTTTCCATCAACTCACCGTTTTCTCATGTCACTCATATCAAGGATATCAATAATCCGTGTGTTTCTCTTCTGTCTACTTGGTAACAGGATGGACAGCCTGATATCCTCTACACCTTCTGGAATGATGTCACCAACACACTTAGTGAGGAGTTTCACAGGGCAACTGAAGGTAAGACCGCTCCTTTTCCTTCCCCTTAGTCTCTAATACTTTTAAGAGGATGCTGACAGTTTGAATATCAAACCTGTTAATCCAGAGGAAAGCTGAATTACGCAAAGAATTTACATCTTTAAGATGAGTCTCAGAAAGACAGTAAATAGCTTTGTAACAGGTGTGTGTTACCGTGGGTGGCATCCCCCTAGCACAGAGACACTGTAGACAGGAACTAATCAGTTATCTTTATTATTATTTGAGGCAGATGCAGTTTCCGTGTCTCTCGTGTCCGTGGATCTGCTCCGTTGACGTCAGCGTAGGTCCAGTGCCCTGCTGAATTCCACCACCACCTCTCCTTTGTCCCTACTGCCATTTATAATGGGAAGCAAATCATCATTAGCCCCAGCTGAGGCCAATTAGGCCTCCACCTGGCACCATTCCCTGAGCGCACTCACCCATTCCCCTCTGCAGCTGAGCCTAACCACGCCCCGTCACCACATACCTCCACTGCCCGACTTAGGCCGGGGAGCCCTCCGGCCTAACCTACTCCGCTCCCCATGAGAGCGGGAGAGGAAGTCGGCCACAACCATGTGCGTCCCCGGCATAAGGATCACTTTGAAATTAAAAGGCTGTAAAGCCAGATACCACCGAGTAATCCGGGCGTTAGTATCCTTCATGTAGTGGAGCCACTGGAGCGAAACGTGGTCCGAACAGAGGGTGAATGAACGTCCCAGAAGGTAGTAGCGCAGGGAGTCGACCGCCCACCGGATGGCCAGGTACTCCTTTTCTACTGTGCTGTACCTGGCCTCCCTCTCCAACAGCTTGCGGCTGATGTACAGCACCAGGCAGTCAACCCCCTCTACCTGCTGGGACAAAACGGCCCCCAGCCCTCTGTTTGATGCATCAGTCTGCAGAGTAAAGGGAAGAGAGAAGTTAGGTGTATGGAGGAGTGGCTCCCCACAGAGAGCTTGTTTTACCATCTCAATTCAGTTTATTTTGTATATCCTAATATCACATTGGATCAGGAAAAACTCCCCAAAAATAACCTTTCACAGGGAAAAAAGGGAAGAAACCTTCAGGAGAGCAACAGAGGGGGAGGCGGGGCGATCAGCAGGGCCAACGCAGGAGGCCGGCTCACAAGGCAGGAGGCATCAAACACAGCCAGGTCCGATGGACCCTATGAGACGTGAAGTCACAAAGACTCCGGGGAGGAAGCAGAGTTAATAAGGTGCAATGGAGAGATGTAAATTCATCCATAAGTAGAGAGAGAAAACACCAACCGGCACTGCTCCGTCCACTGGACCGGACCTGAGGCACCTTTCCGGATCAGGTAAACAGACTCCGCCTCTCTCCATGCTTTTAGGAGGTTGAGGTGGTAGATCTGTGTAGCTCCGCCCCTGTCAGAACGCACCACCTCATAGTTGACATCCCCCACTCGCCGTGTGACCACAAAGGGCCCTTGCCACATGGTGAGGAGTTTAGAGCTGGAAGAAGGACGCAATACAAGTACCTTCTCTCCCGGTGTGAATTGTTTCAGCCTGGCGCCTCTGTTGTTGATGCCCCTGGAGCAAATTCTCACGTGACATCCTATCCAGTGTGTGGAGTTTTGCTCGCAGGTCCAGGACGTACTGGATCTCGTTTTTCCTGGTGCTCGGACCTTCCTCCCAGTTTTCCTTAACCAGGTTGAGCAACCCCCTCGGAGTCCTGCCGAACAGCAGTTCAAAGGGAGGCCTGGGGGACCTCCCGCACTGCAAACAACAGGGTCAAGCCATTTATCCCAATTACGTACATCTTCGCTAATAAATTTGGGGTGATAGGCCCTGATTGTGGGGTAGCAGTGGTCCAGAATGTTCTCTTCTCTGGTTGAGCATTTAATAAACTGTATTTAGGAAGTTCATGACTGAGGTTTACTTTGTTGAAGTCACCAAGGACAATAACCTCGCTCACTCTTTGCTCTCCTCAGAATCCTTATATGTAATAAGCATGTTCCTCACTGCCTTTCTTTTCCTTCTCTCTAGCCTCGTCCTTCCTAAAGCAGGCGCTGGAAGGAGAGTATCCGAAGCTGTTGCAACTGTACAACGAGCTGTGGCGCCGCCTGCAGCAGTACAGCGCCAGCCTGCAGGGAGCACTAACAAGCAGCGGGGGAATGGACACATCTCTGGACATCACTGCCACAGAGACAGACAGCCAGGACCTCTTCACACATGGAAAACAGGACTACAAGTGAGCAGACACAATATATCTATATATTTAAAAACATACAAGCGCTTGTTCAATTATATCATATCAGTGGCGGGCCGTGCATTTTGGACCCAGGCCTTCTGTGCCGTCTCTACTAGAGCTGAACATCCTAATCACCTCATTATGACGCCACAGCTACAGGTTATTATTTGTTTTGTGTAAACAAGTCATATTTGACAAGTGAAATAAAATGTTACATGAAGCACAACACCTACAAATACTGCAGAGTGCAGATCCATAAATATTCGCATGACGGGATGCCTCGTCATTAACGGACAATGCATAGTCACATCAACGTAATTACAAGGACAAGAACAAATTCTTAAAAGAACAAAACATGACGAAAGAATCAACAAAACGGGGGGACTAAAACACTGTACACTGAAATTAACGAGCCATTCAAATATTATTAACATCAGAAGTAACGATATTAATTAATTATATAATAAAAACAACACCATAGACACATTAACGCTACTGCAGATGTAAAAAAAAAAAAAAAAAAGAAAGTCCGTTCTCTCTCTTTGCAAAGAAAGGGTTTGATGACGCGGTTGTAAAGTGTGTCGGTGCGCCGCAGCTCCACCAGCAGGTCCCTCTCAATGGCCATGGACGCCCGTGGGGACAGCAGCGCCTCCCCAGTTGTGTTTTTGGAGTAAGTTTTGATGCATTAAAAGTTATATCTATTTTATAATGTAATTGTATATCACAAATACAGTACATGTATTATAATTGTTTTTCCATATTAGCTTATTTTCTCATTGCACAGACAGGAGTCTCATGTGTTCCTCTGCTTCAGGCCTCTGGTATTCCTCATGCATAGGTAGCTGCTTAACAGCATCATTATCCAATCACACAGTATTTTAAACGCAAGGATGACAATGTCCGCTCCACAGTGGCAGTAAACACCAAGACGCTCAGTCGCAAATAAAAGACATTCCCAGCAATACAGTTTGCAACTCTTCTCCGATCCAGGAATATCGTTCGTAGTTGGCGAACTGAAAGTGACGCATAGATGTTTTTTCTTGCTGGGTCAAGGCTGTTAGCTGTGGGGTAGGGCGGCCATATGCTACGATTTCCTGCTTTTCCTCAAACGTCCTCCTTGAGAATGGCTTTGGAAGTAAATCTGCCACCAAGTCCGGTTCTAGTACTCCTCCTTCAGCCATAGATGAAATAACTAAAATACTATACTCTCGACTATTTTAAACGGGCTTCTTCCATAGGGAAGACATGCCCATGTCTTTCCTATGGAAGACATGCCCGTTTAAAATACTGTGTGATTGGATAATGATGCTGTTAAGCAGCTACCTATGTATGAGGAATACCAGAGGCCTGAAGCAGAGGAACACATGAGACTCCTGTCTGTGCAATGAGAAAATAAGCTAATATGGAAAAACAATTATAATACATGTACTGTATTTGTGATATACAATTACATTATAAAATAGATATAACTTTTAATTATAAAAAAAAAAAAATGTAAACAAAAAGATTTAAATAAAAAATTCTGTTTAGGCCTTCAGAGAAGGCCCTGACGGGCCCGCCACTGGCAGAAAGTCTCTACACCTTCTGTCGCAAACTAAAAACACATCTTTTTCGACTATACCTTGAATAGGGAAGGTAGAGCCGTAGTAGCACTTTAGTAGCACTTAAATGGCTCTTACTGATAGCACTTTGTAGTTTAACTTTATTGAAGACATTCTCGATTCTTGTTGTACTGAGTTTGTACTCATGGTTGAATGCACTTATTGTAAGTCGCTTTGGATAAAAGCGTCAGCTAAATGACATGTAATGTGATGTAATGTAATGTATGTGTGAGTGTGTCTGTCAAACTGCACTAATTAGAACACCTGTGTGCTTCCAACATCAAAGGTTGCCAGAGTGATAACTTCAAAGGGACGACAGTTGCCAGGCTTTACATTGAGTTAAAGCTAAAGGGAACACCTATCTAACTATCTCAAAGTCAGTTAACCGTAGCTCTATTTATTTCGCCAATATTTTTTTGAGAGGAAGGATGACTTGATAAACAGATACTGTAAATGGTGGGACTGTAGTGTAAGAAATGATATGTTAAGATCTTATCATATCTATTATGATAAGATATAATGGCGCTCTCACTCTAGATCTGAACATTCCGTGCCATCCACTTCCATTATAAACTCTGAAACAGCCCGGAAATCTTCTGAAACCTGAACAAAGAATCCGTCTAAACTGTGCTAGCTATGAAAAAATGTCCAATTGGGCAAATAAGCTCCATCCTTTTGTTAACGTTTTAAACTTTAAATTATTTCTCTACCTTAATGTATGGAGACACTGTGTGGGCACAAAGATTAGCGTTGATTAGCGTTTTCTCTTTCGAAACCCCATTCAAATGGGACAATTTCTCGCAGTTTTTGGGCGTTTAGGGGGCTAAGCGCCGGTCTGATCTCTTAGAAAAGTCATTCCACACGAATCCCGATCAAGCCGCACATGTATTTTGACGCATCTGCGAGCTACGCTTTGGGATCCTGGGTGGTTCAAAAGTATTTTTCCCATAGGCTTTGCTATTCTTTCGCTGTTTTTCGCGTTTTTCCGAGAAATAGCCAGGCTAATCTTTTTGAGACTTAAATACACACGATTCCCGATCAGTCGGCACGTTTTGATGTATTTTTTACGCATATGCGAGCAACACTGCTGCTTGTACGCTCGACCAAAGTTCTGCGGAAGAATAATAATACAACGGAATAAGTCCGCAGGAGAACAGTCAGTGTGGCTTGCAGCAGCAAAGCTCTATGAGCCTGCTGCTTCGCATAGCCACACCGAATAAGTCCACATGAGGCAATAATTAGATTGTGGTTATTGTCATTACATGATAGATTTTAAATGTTAAACTCAGTCAAGTGATGCTATTTTCTGATCTCGATGCTTTTTGTGGCTGCGTGAAAGGAACAGTCTATCTGTTTGGTCACCATATCCATGTTACTAATCATGTTTTCTCAAACATTTCTTGTCAGTTAATATCTTAACACGCACATCAGTTATAGTTGTGCTCTTTGCATCTTTTTGTATTGTGTGTGTGTGTGTGTGCGTGTGTGTGTGTGTGTGTGTGCAGTCCAGAGAAGGCTCTGAAGGCCTCTCTCCAGCCGTATGAGGCAGCCTACCTTTCGAAGTCCCTCTCTCGTCTGTTCGATCCTATCAACCTGGTGTTCCCTATGGGCGGCCGCAACCCTCCCTCCAACGACGAGCTGGACAGCATCATCAAGACCGTCAGCAGGCAAGCACAGCACATGGCAGTTTGGCTTCCTTACAGCAAAGACCCACTGAAGTGACAAAATCACTCAGTAAGATAAGATGAGCCTGTGTTCGGATTTGGATGGTGCACAAAAACAGCAATAAGTACAGTTATATAGAGAAATCTCCAATCTAAATAAATGAATGTATGTATATTAAATAGAAATAGAAACTATAAAAGAGCAATCAAACTCAAAATAACAATGCAAGAAGTACAAACAGTACCTGAGACCAGAGTTGTGCTTGAACCATGATCTGTTGTTTCCCCTCACTGATACAGAGCTTTATGTTCAGTTAAAATGTCAACCATGTTTGTTAATTAACTTGATTTCAGACTAAGAACAGATAGTGACACCAAAACACTATAGTAGTTTCTATTCAAAAACATGGAATTGTTTCAAAGAAAATATCAAATGTGTTTTGTTCCCAAATTACCAATATTTATAGATTTATTAGTATCATCATATTATTCTAAAATGTATAACTATTTACATTGTTACCAGTTAAATAAGGCTTTAATTTGTTAGGCATTTTCAATGATTTTCGAAAGTCATGATGACAAAATAGGTGATTTTATAAAAAAAACTAATAAAAGTACTAAACTTAGATATTTCTCATTCTGTCTTCATGATCTGACCAAGAAATACATTATTAGTCTGTCCCTAACCTGCATATAAGCAAATATTTGGTACCCAAAAAAAAAACACATTAAATTCAATTCAGTTTATGTTGTATAGCCAATATCACAACATTACAAATTTGCCTCAGAGGGCTTTAACAATCTGTACACATACGACATCCCTGTCCCAGGACCTCACATCGAATCAGGAAAAAACTCCCCAAAAAATAACCTTTGCACAGGGGAAAAAAGGGAAGAATCCTTCAGGAGAGCAACAGAGGAGGATCCCTCTCCCCGGATGGACAGATGCAATAGATGTCATATGTACAGAATGAAACAGATTTACAGAGTTACATAAACACATTACATGAATATTGACAATGTATGAATGGAACTCCAATCCATGAAACAGAAGGAGGTAGGAGAGGAGGCGCATCAGCAGGGCCAACGCGGGAGGCCGGCTCACCAGGCATCAGACACATCCAGGTCCAATGGACCCTATGAGACGTGAAGTTCACAAAGACTCCGGGGAGGAAGCAGAGTTAATAAGGTGCAATGGAGAGATGTAAATTCATCCATAAGGAAAGAGAGAAGAGGAGATAGGTGCTCAGTGGTATCCTAAAACATCCCCAGCAGCCTATAAGCCTATAGCAGCATATCAAGGGGCTGGACCAGGGCAAACCTGATTCAGCCTTAACTATAAGCACTATTAAAGAGGAAAGTCTTAAGTCTATTCTTAAATGAGGTCACTGTGTCTGCTCCCGGACTGAAAGTGAAAGCTGGTTCCATAAAAGAGGAGCTTGGATAACTGAAGGCTTCTGGCTCCCATCCTAATTTTTTAGGACCTAGGAACCAGGAGTAGCCTCGCATTTAGTGAGCGCAGCTCTCTAGTGGGGCAATAATGGTACTACAAGCTCCATATGATGGTGCATCACCAATCAAGGCTTTGTAGGTGAGGAGAAGAATTTTAAATGTGATTCTTGATTTACAGGGAGCCAGTGCAGAAGCAGCTAATACAGGGAGTAATGTGATCTCTTTCTTAGTTTTTTTGTGAGTACATGAGCTGCAGCATTCTGGATCAACTGGAGGGGATTTAAGAGACTTATTAGAGCAGCCTGATAATAAGGAGTTGCAGTAATCTAGTCCTGGAAGTAACAAACGCATGAACCAGCTTTTCTGCATCTTTTTGGGACAAGATGTGCCTGATTTTTTAATGTTACGTAGATGAAAAAAATGCAGTCCTTGAGAGTCCGGTCAAAGATAAGGGCCGAGATTCTTTACAGTGGTGTTGGATGCCAGGGCAGTGCCATCTACAGAAACCACAATCACCAGAATAATTGATCTATGAGGTGTTCAGGGCCGAGTAAAATAACTTCAGTTTTGTCTGAGTTTAACATCAGGAAGTTGCAGAGCATCCATGTTTTTATGTCTTTAAGACATGCTTGAATTTTAGCGAGCTGGTTGGTCTCCTCTGGTTTGATCGATAGATATAATTGAGTATCATCTGCATAACAATGAAAGTGTATGGAGTGTTTCCTGATAATGTTGCCCAAAGGAAGCATATATAAGGTAAATAAAATTGGTCCAAGCACAGAACCTTGTGGAACTCCGTGATTAACATTGGTGGTCATTGAGGCTTCATCGTTTACAAATACAAATTGAGATCGATCTGATAAATAGGATTCAAACCAGCTTAGTGCAGTACCTGAAATGCCAATCTGATCCAGACTCTGTAATAGGATGTCATGATCAATGGAGTCGAACACAGCACTAAGGTCTAACAAAACAAGCACAGAGATGAGTCCTTTATCTGATGCAATTAGGAGGTCATTTGTAAGTTTCACCAGTGCTGTCTCTGTGCTGTGGTGTTTTCTAAATCCTGACTGAAACTCCTCAAATAAACTATTCTGATGTAGGAAGTCGCACAACTGATTTGCGACTACTTTCTCAAGGATCTTAGAGAGGAAGGGAAGGTTAGAGATTGGTCTGTAGTTAGCCAACACCTCTGGATTAAGAGTGGGCTTCTTCAGGAGAGGTTTAATTACAGATACATTGAAGGAATGTGGTACATGGCCTGTTAGCAAAGACACATTAACAATATCCAACAGAGAGGTGCCACTTAAAGGCAACACGTCTTTAAGCAGCCTCGTTGGGATGGGGTCCAAGAGACAGGTAGAAGGTTTAGAAGTAGAAACCGTTGAAGACAATTGGTCTAGGTTAATGGGAGAAAAGCTATCCAAATATACACCAGGGCATACAGCCGTTTCCAAGGACACTCCACTTAAGGACAAATCGGCACTGGTTGAGGGCAAGAGATCATCAATCTTGCCTCTAATAGTTTGAATCTTTTCATTGAAGAAGTTCAAGAAGTCATTACTACTGAGGTCTATAGGAATACACAGCTCCACAAAGCTGTGACTCACTGTCAGCCTGGCTACAGTGCTAAAGAGAACCCTGGGGTTGTTCTTATTTTTCTCTATTACTGATGAGTAATAGGCTGATCTGGCATTGCGGAGGGCCTTTTTATATGTTTTAAGACTATCTCGCCAAACTAAGCGTGATTCTTCCAGATTGGTGGAACGCCATATGCTTTCAAGCTTTCTTGATGTTTGCTTTTGTTTGCGGATCTGAGGGTTATACCAGGGAGCAAACCTCCTTTGCCTCACCGTCTTCTTCTTCAAAGGGGCTATCGAGTCTAGTGTCATTCTCAGTGAGCCTGTAGCACTATCGACAAGATGATCAATCTGGGACGGACTAAAGTTAGCACAGGAGTCCTCCGTCACATTGAGACGTGGTATTTAATCAAATGCAGAAGGAATCGCTTCTTTAAATTTAGCTACAGCACTGTCAGTTAGACATCTGGTGTAGAAACTTTTGACTAACGATGTACACTCCGGGAGTATAAACTCAAAAGTTATGAGGTAATGGTCTGACAGAAGAGGGTTCTGTGGGAAGACCTCCAAATGCTCAATGTCAATGCCATATGTAAGAACAAGGTCGAGGGTGTGGCCAAAGCAGTGAGTGGGTTTCTGTACTCTCTGACAGAAGCCAATCGAGTCCAACAATGAGATAAATTCAGCACTAAGGCAATCATTATCAACATCCACATGAATATTAAAATCTCCTACAATAATAACCTTATCAGTTTTAAGGACTAAACTTGATAGAAACTCCGAAAATTCAGATATAAATTCTGAATATGGACCTGGTGGCCGGTACAGTATAACAAATAGAATTGGCTGTAATGTTTTCCAGGTTGGATGTGAAAGACTAAGAACAAGGCTTTCAAATGAGTTGTAGTTTAGTTTAGGTTTAGGATTCATTAATAGGCTTGAGTCAAAGATGGCTGCTACTCCACCTCCTCGGCCGGTGCCTCGAGGAATGTGAGTATTAATATGACTTGGAGGAGTTGATTCATTTAGGCTGACATATTCTTCATAACTCAGCCAGGTTTCAGTAAGCCAAAAATAAATCAATGTGATTGTCTGATATTAAATCATTTACTAATACAGCTTTAGATGACAGAGATCTAATATTTAGGAGTCCACATTTAATTATCCTGTTTTGTTGCAGTAGTGATGTTAACCTGTATGAGGTTATTTTGTATGACTCCTCTTCTGGTTACTTTTGATTTAATTAATTTAAGTGGCCGTGGGACAGACACAGTCTCTATAGAGTTAAGGTTAAGGGTGGGTAACTGCTCGGATGGAAGTGCAGAGAAGGGTGGAAGACTACAACTCTGCTTCTGCTTCCTGATCTGAACTCTGGGTCATGGATTAAGTCCGTTAATCAACTTGGCCATGTTTGCAGAAATGAGACGCGCTCCATCCAAAGTGGGATGAATGCCGTCTCGACTCATCAGATCAGGTTTTCCCCAGAAAGTCTGCCAGTTATCTATGTAGCCCACATTGTTTGCTGGCACATGAGATAAATCGTTATTGATTAAAACATTATGCACTGAAGCAACAGTTGAACTATAAACATACTGTATATCTTTCATTGGATAGTTAACCAGGTAATATTACTGTAATGTCTTCTTTCTTTCTTTTTTTCTCCTTGTTTTTTGCAGTGAGCTGAATGTGGCGTCAGTCGATCCAAAGCTCTCTCTGGCTGTGTCCAAGAATGCTGCCAAGACCGTCCAACTCTTCTGTGTCAAGTCTGAACAACTGGTGTGTACAGCATTGTGTGTGTATGTGTGTGTGTGTGTGTGTGTGTGTGTGTTGTATCTTCTTAACCCACTATACCCCATACCACAACGATAAAGTGTTTGAATGGTTAGATCAATTAACAGTACAACCAAAACAACACTATTGTGTGTGTCCATACCATACACTGCCTCCCTGTGTCTCCCTCCGTCTGCAGCTGTGCACTCAGGGGGAGGCCAGTCAGGTGATTGGTCCATTGACAGAGGGCCAGAGGAGGAATGTCACTGTGGTCAACTCCCTCTATCGTCTGCAGCAGGCCATTGCCAAGGTAGGAGGCTGCAAGACATTCTTTCCAATACACCTGCTGCAAGAATGCGGATGCAAAGAAATGTTACTATAGCACTGTGACAGTGTGGTATTTTTTCGCTTTTGATCACTAAGATCTCTCCACAATAATCCTATTTTATGATGTTAAGCTTGCTTTCCCACTTCATAAGAATCATGAACATGTTCCGTTTAGAATTTATTTGAACTGTTTCTTTTATTATAAGACTGATTACACAAATGTAAAACTAGAATGTACCTGCTTATGAAATGTTTGACTGAAGATACAGTAGCCTCCAGACAAATCAGTAAACACTACTATCTTTAAAATAAATCTATATAGATGTATTCCTGCATTTTGTTTTTTAACATCCACCATGTTACATCATCAAATGTGGTCATACAGATGATTGCTTCAGCTTTGTCAGTAATCAAACATGTCTTACTCATTGCATTGTTGGACTGAAGATGGAGAGTTTTGTTTTTTTAAAGGATCAAAATCAATGCAGCAGAATCAGAGATATTGTCTTTTTTATTCCACACATGCTTCTTCCTTGTCAAAATCTGGAGCATACATTATCCACAATGCGACTCGACCAGTCAGAGATTTAATTGAGGACATTCATCAGATTACACACACAGCTCCCTCTGGAGCCACAAATGTCTCTATACAACTTTCTCATCCTGATGTGCAACGTGCATTCCATAAAACATCTGGCTGGGGGCCTTTGTTCCCTGTTTACATTTCTACTGGAACTAGTAGATGAAGGCAAAAATGCTGCCCTCAATAATCTCTCCAAGATAAAAAATACAGCAACTGAAATTTGAAATGTTTTGCTGGATATTCATTGTTTAAAAAAAAAACTCAATATTTTATATATAATAGCAGTCCACGGTCTTCAGCCACCTCGCCACCATGGAAACCGGGGCACCCTCCCTGAGCCAGACCCAGGGAGGGAGCCGAAGACATTTCTGAATGTACTAAAGATCTTTATGCAAATAGACCATTTTGGTTTGCTAACTGTAAACACCATAAGGCAGATGAGAACATCAACAACTGAGACAGCATTCTCAGTTGATGAGTGAGCAGGTTGGAGACGATCAAATCTTTTTGCTATATCAGCTTTACTTGGTTCCAGTGTGTAGTAATTGGTAGACTAGTTAACTACATTTTTCATTGCACACAATATGGTCAATTCAATTCAGTTTATTTTGTATAGCCCAATATCACAAATTACAAATTTGCCTCAGAGGGCTTTACAATCTGTACACATACGACATCCCTGTCCCAGGACCTCACATCGGATCAGGAAAAACTCCCCAAAAATAACCTTTGACAGGGAAAAAAGGGAAGAACCCTTCAGGAGAGCAACAGAGGAGGATCCCTCTCCCCGGATGTCATATGACCAGATGAACAGAGTTACAAAGTTACATAAACACATTACATGAATATGACAATGTATCAATGGAACTCCAATCCATGAAACAGAAGGAGGTAGAGAGGAGGGGGGGGGGGGCGGGGCGTCAGCAGGGGCAACGCGAGACCGGCTCACCAGGCAGGAGGCATCAGACACCTCCAGGTCCAATGGACCCTATGAGATGTGAAGTCATAAAGACTCCGGGGAGGAAGCAGAGTTAATAAGGTGCAATGGAGAGATGTAAATTCATCCATAAGGAGAGAGAGAAGAGGAGATAGGAGCTCAGTGTATCCTAAAACATCCCCCAGCAGCCTATAAGCCTATAGCAGCATATCAAGGGGCTGGACCAGGGCAAACCTGATTCAGCCCTAACTATAAGCACTATTAAAGAGGGAAGTCTTAAGTCTTCTCTTAAATGAGGTGACTGTGTCTGCCTCCCGGACTGCAAGTGGAAGCTGGTTCCATAAAAGAGGAGCTTGATAACTGAAGGCTCTGGCTCCCATTCTACTTTTGAGGACTCTAGGAACCACAAGTAGCCCCGCATTTAGTGAGCGCAGCTCTCTAGTGGGGCAATATGGTACTACAAGCTCCTTAAGATATGATGGTGCATCACCTATCAAGGCTTTGTAGGTGAGGAGAAGAATTTTAAATGTGATTCTTGATTTTACAGGGAGCCAGTGCAGAGCAGCTAATACAGGAGTCATGTGATCTCTTTTCTTAGTTTTTGTGAGTACACGAGCTGCAGCATTCTGGATCAACTGGAGGGATTTAAGAGACTTATTAGAGCAGCCTGATAATAAGGAGTTGCAGTAATCTAGTCTGGAAGTAACAAACGCGTGAACCAGCTGTTCTGCATCTTTTTGAGACAAGATTTGCCTGATTTTTGAAATGTTACGTAGATGAAAAAATGCAATCCTTGAGATTTGCTTAACGTGGGAGTTAAAGGACAAGTCTCGGTCAAAGATAACTAGAGATTCTTTACAGTGGTGTTGGATGCCAGGGCAATGCCATCTACAGAAACCACATCACCAGATAATTGATCTCTGAGGTGTTCAGGGCCCAGTAAAATAAGGTTTTGTCTGAGTTTAACATCAAGAAGTTGCAGGTCATCCATGTTTTTATGTCTTTAAGACATGCTTGAATTTTAGCGAGCTGGTTGGTCTCCTCTGGTTTGATCGATAGATATAATTGAGTATCGTCTGCATAGCAATGAAAGTTTATGTAGTGTTTCCTGATAATATTGCCCAAAGGAAGCATATATAAGGTAAATAAAATTGGTCCAAGCACAGAACCTTGTGGAACTCTGTGATTAACGTTGGTGGTCATTGAGGCTTCATCGTTTACAATGAGGCTGTACTTATCTAGTCTTCCACTGAAAGTGCTTTAACACTACATGTCATCATTCACCCATTCATACACTAATGGAGCCAAGGTGCCACCTGCTCATAAGGACATGCTAACCATTCACACAGCTAAGGGAGAAATTTGGGGTGCTAATGCACTTTTTTAAAAAGCCCACGGACACATCAACATGGGCTAGCAGAGCAAAATCAAATCCCTATCCATTTACTGCAAGGTGTTTTTCTATTATTTAGCAATAGCTACATCTCTCTACTAAAGAATGTTCTTGGCCTATCTGTGTTGAATAACGTTCGACCACTTTCAAATCTCCTTTTCATCAATAAAGAAGCTCTATACATGCAATTAAAGAACTTCCTTTGTTCTCTCCTGCTTTGCTATCCTTCCTTGAAACACGTAGTTAGCAAAGGCCCTCTACTGGTTTCTTACAAGAGATGCACCGATGGATTCAGCTTATTCAGTCATGACCTTTGACCAGGCCCATCAGCTGATACAGCCCATGCTGTGCTGGTCAAATGTACATGATTGTTCACCTTGCACAAACAGCGACTTTATTCCTAAAAAGAATGACACATTGAGCAACTTATTCAGACCATAAGGAAAAAAGCAAGAAATACATTCAAACATATTGTTACTGTAACTCAGTCATAGTGCTGCTCAGAGTAATTGCATTGTTGTCTCCATCACTTCGGTCAGGAGATGATGCTACCAGTTAATTAATATAATATGTTTTATTTGACATGCTTCCGCGCTCTTAAAATATCCGACAACATCCATCCATCCATCCATTTTCAATACCGCTTATCCTCATTAGGGTCGCGGGGCGCTGGAGCCTATCCCAGCTAGTATATAAATTCCTACCTATGCCGATGTCCCCATCAGAACAGGGTGAACAGACTGCTTATACATAATTCTATTACTTTATTGCAATCTGGATGTATGAGCTACAAAGATTTGAGCTGGTCGCAACTTTTTGTAGCTCTCCAATGATGCAACGAAGCGTTATGAAATCAGATGTTTTTGTTTCTCCCTGATTGTGTGTGTCCCCAACTAATCAACATTTGGGATGTTTTTTAAACATCTTGATGCAGAGCTCTTTGCGAAAGGTTCTATAGAAATAAAGTGAATCATTATTTTTTGCTTTATTTTCCTCTAAATCTTTGACTTCTTTTGCTTTGTATTTGCAGATTATTTCAGGATTGGGGTCATGTCCACCGGTGGCTGCTGAGGCTCTCTCTTCTTCTTTGGAGGTATCACAGCAAACAGCTTTTTAATTCATATTTTCATTTATTTTTTTATTAATTTTACACATTCTCTCTTTGCAAACTAGTTTAGTTTGTATATTTATCCTGAAAGCTCTGACTATCATTATGAAACAGTCTTCTTATGCACATTTTGTATGGTAGAAGATGAACTGTGTCTTTTTCCAGCTGATCACTGCTCTAACATAATCACAGAGAACAACGTCCACTTTTTGTCAATTTACAAAAGGCCTGAAGCTCAAATAATTTTATCATAACTGTGGGTCAGAAAAATCCTCAAAGGGCTTCACAATTTTACAACATATGACATCCTTTATCCTTGAACACAGATATTACTAGGACATGAATGCATATCGATAAGAGGAAGATGAGGAGAGGAGCTAGATCCTAGGAAGTCCCTCTGCATTAAAGGCCTATAGCAGCATCTCTAGGGGCTGGTCCAAGGCAAACTGGAACTGGATGAATTTTAGACTTAAGTTCATGTGAGAAGTGCAGCTGTCTTCTTAATTATTTTTGTTCAGGGGTAAAAGTAGGTTGTCAACGTATCAGAAGGTATGTGGTTCAATCCCTGGCCCCTGCAGTCTACATGTTTTAACATGTAGACTAAAGTGTCCTTGGTAAAGATACTGAACCCCAAATTACTCCCGACGTCTGAGCCATGGGGGGTTTGTGGATGTTTATCACTCCTTGTATGGCAGCCTCTACCACCAGTGTATGAATGTGTGCGTGTATGGGGAAATGCAATAATGGTAAAGATGGCTCTTCTTTGTTAACTGGGTGACAGCTGGTTTAGGTGATGCAGAGAATGTACCTGAATGAAGAGAGCCAATCATTATTTGTATTCATGTGCTAAGCAGTTAAAACACGTTTTTGTTATGTGGTGGAAAGAGGATCCGAGCAGCAGGTGGAGGACCTGAGTTGTCCATGTTGTCTAATGTGTTTAGGTCTAGACTCTAGAGTCTAGAATTAGTCAAAATTAGACATGGCACAAGTATTCCTGGAGAACTGGAGGGAAGGTTCATTTCAGAATTTTGTGGCAATGTTCTGTCTGATGTGAACATTTTAGTTATTAAAGAATGTAGTTTACTTGTTGGACAACATCTCTGATGTTGATGGGGTTGTAGATGGTTAATTATTAAGTCGACCAGCAGTGGAGCAGATAACTTTGCCTTTGTTGATATTTTTCATTTCAGATGCTAGAGAAGAAAGACTGTCTACTTTCTGTATTGTAGTCATTAAGGCAGACCATTGTTGTGTGTGGATCCACAAACTTGCTGAGTGAGGTCAAATGCCAAATGAAGGTTCTGGCATCTGGGTCTGTTTGGTTGTCAAAATCAATATTAAAATGACATAATTACACATTTGTATTGCTTGGACAGAGAGGTTTGACAGCAATGTATTCAAAAGACACAGATTCCCAACTGAGGATATTGTGCACAACATCAACTCAAATATACAAAGTGTCACCTGTTAAATACTCAAAACAGACAAATAAAAAGCCGGCTGGAGAAATGGAGCCGTGTTAAGGCCGTTTGGATGTACTTAAAGCTCGGAGGTCTTAAAATATTGTTTCTGTCCAACCAAGTCTCAGTCAGTAGAGGGAAGTCTAGGTTATGGGTCATTAACTAAAAAGGACTTATTCCTTTAGGGAAGACATTTCTATTGTTTGAGGTCTGTCTACAGTCCATAAGAGTTTAAATTCCTTTCACACACAGATAGGAATTTATACTCCTCTCTGTGTGTGCCAATGAGACGCATTGGCACACACAATGTAGACCATCAGATATTGAATTTCAGTATTTTTGATTTTGAGGATGCACAGAAGCTGCTGACAGGTTTTGTTTTTAAGTTAGGTTTGCTCTTATTCTGCCTCCATTGTATATTCGTTACAGAATCAGAGAACACCAGAGAACTGACTTTGTTTGTTTCCCTCATCTTTGATTCAGGGAGTCCAGGTCCTGATGAGCAGTGCGGTGCAACCGCTCCTGCAGTCAGTGAGTGACTCTATAGAGGCCATCATCATCACGCTACACCAAGAAGACTTTTCAGGGTAAGCAACAGTGACTATAAGCCAGAGTTTATCCAGACTGACTTCTTCTTTGGTAGACGCCTCAGCACGCCTGTCAGCGAGCAGTGGACAGCTGCTCGTTGACAGGCGGAATGATACATTTCATAAAATGGGAGTGTGCCACCCAAATGACGGAAATCAAAAGTGCTTATTAGCGTTTAGCCTGTTAACACTGCAGGGACTTTTCCTGTGATCCGGAGTTTATTTCAAGAACTCACTTGTTTGGACTGGAGGAACTGTGACCTAAATTTCCTGGACTCTGGGGGTAAAGCACATCTCAGGCTGCTCAATGTGGACAGCTTCATGCACACCCAATCAGGAGAAGGGAGGGTTTTGCTGAATCCTAATCTTATTCATATTTTTATTGTGTGTACAAAACAAGTGCAGACAAGTACATGAACACATATACAACCTAAAGAATTATACAAAGTAAGACAACAACAACAACAACAGGGGTTGGGGACAAGGGTGACAGTGTCAGCGGGGCAGGCACCAAACCATCAAAGGATTGGTCTAAAGCCCCTGCGGAGGCAGCTGAGGAGTTGGAATCCCCAACCCGAGGTGCTGGCCCAACTAAACGACTAAATGCAGTAGTTTAAAGACATTTAGTCATTTAGATGATGGCTGATGGATTGGTGAGCAACCCCTACACCCTCCGGCGGGGGTTTGCTCATCAGCAGTGTTATTGTTTTATGTTTTTTGTTTGTGGGTTTGGAGAGTTCCAGCACCTATTCTAACCAGGGGGGACTCAATCGAGTGGCCAGGGTCAGAACCATAACAAGCCAGTACACACAGGAGGACAAGGGGGTTGGGTGGGGAATGGTGATATGAGATTGATCGTGTGTGTGTGTGTGTGTGTGTGTGTGTGTTTGGCAGGCCTCTGTCCTGCCCTGGAAAGCCAGATGTTCCGTGCTCCCTCTACATGAAGGAGTTGCAGGGCTTCATCTCCAGAGTGAGGACTGACTACTTCAGACACTTCCAGTGTGTGGACTTCATCTATGAGAGCACAGAGTCCCTCGCTCAGAGGGCCATAGAGCTGTTTATCCGCCACACCAGCCTGCTGCGCCCACTGGGAGAGGGTGGCAAGATGAGGCTGGCTGCTGACTTTGCACAGGTGAGGTTAGCCCCTTCTGAGGTGGATGTGTGCACACTGTCCTGATTCTAGGCTGACCCTTGTGTACAGGACAGATGATTCATAAAGACCAATGTCTTGGTGGCTCTGTGTGTGTGTGTGTGTGTCAGATGGAGTTGGCAGTGGCTCCTCTGTGCAGGAGAGTGTCTGATTTGGGGAAACCTTACAGGATGCTGCGCTCCTTCAGGTGTGTATACTCGTGATCATTCAGAATCACACAATCATTTGTCGTCTTTGATTTTGTTGGAAGAAGACAAGGAGTTAATGTCATCGACATTTTTAGTCGATGTGGGCTTTTCAACAGGAGCCAGTTGGTATTTAAGGCTTCGTTCACCCAAATGAAACCACATCCTCATGGCAGAAAACGGCTTCATTAGCTTGTCAAAGTTGAACAAAAAATACAGGATCAATTACATAAAGCCGGCTTTACATAAAATCTTACTTGCTCACTTACTTCTAGAGCAGGGGTCACCAACCTGTCACTCACAATCAACTGGTCAATATAATGAATCATACCAGTATCATTTGTATACTCGCTTTCAGATGTTCCTTTAAGCCTGACCAGTGTGTCCATTACACACTATATTATATTGTGTCTTTTGTGTTCCAGGCCGCTGCTGTTTCAGACCAGCGAGCTGATAGCCAGCAGTCCAGCTGTGGGTGACCTGATCCCCTACAGTACCCTGCTGCATTTCTTCCTCACCAGAGCCCCATCTGAGCTCAAGTCACCTCACCAGGCCAGTACACACACACACACACACACACACACACACACACACACACACACACACACACACACACACACACATACACACACTTGCCATCATTCCCTTGCCCCTAATCCCATAACTAAATGCACCAACCTAAATCCAATTCTAACCTGACCTTTTAACCCAGCCGTAACTGTCTAACAGTTATTCCAGTGAGGACTGTTTATGACTATATCTATCTCCTAAACATGTGTTCCCCACAGAGAGCAGAGTGGTCCATCGCCCGTTATTCCCAGTGGCTGGATGATCATCCCTCTGAGAGAGACAGGCTCACTCTTATCAGGTATCCTTCTTTTCATTGGCTTACTCCTTTTTCAGTGTGCTGCGACATCACCAGGAAACCACACATCTGTCTGCCTGACCTGCTAGACCATGACCGACCACACGCTGACAGGATGAGCAGTCTCACTGCAAAGTTACCGTGTGCTATTTACAGTTGCTAACTCACATTTCTCTCTACTGAGTTCTTTCTAACTGAGCAGATATGTATCTTCACCAACATGCAGCTCAGCACACCAGTTAGTCTCACATCCAAAACCCACTCTTGAAAAAGCAAATGCTTCATTGTCATCTCAGGATCACTGCTTGTTTGCCTCCAGTAAGACTGTCACTCATTATATAAAGACCATAAGATCAGTAACAATTTGAAACCAAGACTCCATTACAACAGAAACATGGCTTCTTCTTTATTGAGTGTCAGATAGATGAATCACAACTGCTGTAATTCATAGTTTGTTGCCCTTTTTGAGGCATCATTGTGCAAGTGCACAAAAATGAAAGTATATTAATCCCAGTAATGCAGTCCAGAACTATATATTTACATACATATTTAGGACAGATATAGAAACACAACAGTGCTATCATCCACATCACACGTGTGTCTTTTAACATTCTAGGAAGAAATCTTTTTGTATCCCTGATAGTCCAGACATCCATCATTCATTGTGTCCTCTGATCATGTGGTTTGTGGTCAGAAACTTTCCATTTCCATGAGAAAAATAACAAGTGTGTTTCCCCTGTTCTTCTTTAAGGGGCGCACTGGAGGCCTATGTGCAGTCAGTGAGGGCTCGCCAGGGGAAGGAGTTTGCGCCCATCTATCCCATCATGCTCCAGCTGTTACAGAGAGCCACCAGTGGCTCACAGGAGGTCAGACTCTGAGGACCACACAAGCGTCAGAGCAGGAAGTGGGTAGAGGCAGAGGGTGTGGTGGTGTGAATGGAAGTCATTATGCGGCTCTATTCCAGCTAAAAAGTGATCTTTCATACGATTGTTTGCCACATTAACTGTATTTATCTTTGAAGGACCTAAGCTGAATTTCTTAACATTTGCAATTAGGGGTGCCACATTTAGATTTGACTTTCGATTTTAAGGTCGCAATTAAATTAGATTTCCAGTTTTTTCAGCACTCTCATTTACATTTTCAAATTCTTTGAAAGGAAATGCTATGTGGCACCATGATGGATCTTCTCTTTTGGAATGTACCACAAAATACAGGAAGAGTGGCTGATCCTGCCACAATCTGGTTAATTTGTTTCCCCGATCACTTTGGAAAGCTGAAGTGTTGCTGTTCATATGGATTTGTGATCCGCAGAGATATTTTTTTCTCCGTCTTTAAACTGAAGAACCGTTTTTTTCCCATCAAATCTGGACATGGATTCAGCTTTCTCCAGAGACAGCTGTGAATATGTAATGTGTACAGTAGTTATGGCAAGTTCACCAATGACTCCCGAGAATAAACAAATGTTATGTTTGTATGCCTTTTTATTTGTCCAGGACCAGAAGGATTTGTACAAGAAGCAGCGATTTGGATCTCACACACAGACAGTATGACAAGAGGGCATTCATATGGGCCATTTCCATTGGTTGGGAGGAGGCTCTTCTATTAGGGGCTCCCATGGTTTCCACTCAGACATCTTCCTCGACAGAGTCAGCTCACACTCCGCCTGCACACGGGACACACATTCACTCCTTGATAAACGCATAAAATAATAGCCAGATATAACGCTTTCAGTTTGGGGAATTTCACTTATTCACATTCTGAGGAGTGAGATGAGAAGAGCTTCCGGGTACAAAGAGTTGCTACTAGAAGTTCTAAGAAGTTCCCCTTAAAGTAAAGACAAGATCTTGGTAACGATAAACGGTATTCACAAAGCATCTTAGACACACAAAATAAAGCAAAGAGCCCAATATGATCAGAATCCTAACACATAATAATAATAATAATAATAATCCATTTAATTTATATAGTGCTTTTCAAGATACTCAAAGACACTTTACATTATACACCGTAGACACAGCTACGGGGAGCAATGCAGGGTTAAGTGTCTTGCTCAAGGACACATCGACTAGGGCGGGGATTGAACTGCCAACCTCTTGATTGAAAGACGGGCATGCTAACCACATGAACTCACTGCCCATCAAAGATTTTAACGGAGAGGAGAATAGAGCTGAAACAAGTGGTTTCAGTTATATAATCCCTGCACAGAAATTTCTCTATAAAATTAGAATATAATATCGTGGCTTTTTTGGGTGACATAACTTCACACCTGAATTAACTGAATTTAAAGCGGCAGGATAATTCCTTTCACTTTTCTAAAATTAAAGTACTTTAAGAGTCACATCTTTTTTTTAAGCTTTCTGTTAAATGCATTCCTTCTTTTATTGTAATAATAAATGTTCTTTTCTCATTTAAAGTATGTATTTGTAATCCATCCAGATAAATTTGAAATCTGACAATAAATATTGTTGAGATATTATTCAATTTAACTTTAATTTATTTGACAGTCAGTTGTTGACTACATACAGATGTTAATACAACTGTTGTTTACTTCAATATATAGGACTAAATCATAGAACAAGTGTTCTGGGCCGTTGTGTGAGGAAGTTCCCCCTAACTGAACCTCACTGAACATTCATGTTCTAGCACACTAGTTTACAGCTGTAGTTCCTTATGAGATAAACATTATGTTGCTTTAAACACAAATGTGTTGGTGGACTTGATGTCTTCAATCCCAACCTCAAGATCAGTGCCTCCATCACAGATGAATAGCACGGTTTGTCACCAAGTCTCCTCAAAGTGTTGCAACAAACCAATTCATCAAAAGCAGATGGATGGCAGCGTGTGATGAAAAGAAAGTGAAACAAGGACTGTAAACTCTCTAGAGCTGGAGGTCAGTGTACCAAAATAATATTAATGGAAATCACTGGCTGCCCCGTTTTCAGAGGACAAACAATCCTTCAAAATAAGAGACCCAATTGGCATGCAGCTCTAGTGCAGCACAACAGGGTACAGGACAAGATACAAACATCGTAAAATAGTAGAAATACTAGTAATGTATTGGTAGTATGTATTGTAATGTAGCTCTTGTTACAAGTAGTGAAAACAAGAGCTAAGTGAAGTAGTGCAATAAACATCACTTACTGATCATCACTTCTAAATTTCAACATCAACTGACAAAGTAGAACTTGGTTTGTTTCGGCTTAAATGATAACTAGAATTGACTTTTTAATGTGTATCAGGAAGAAATGAAGACCGTACCTGAAGTATCACTTCTTCAATCTGCCCGCCGTTTATCTTCTTCTCCAACTTCTCAACATCGGCCTCCTATGAAACACACACTTTGATCATATGAACACACACTCTCTCCAGCACCACTAGGGGCTGGCTGGCTCTGTGGTCTTTGGGTTGACCTCAGGTTTCATGCATCATGAAACCCTCTTACTTTTAGCCAGGTGATCACCATTGCAACCTATGTTGCCCAAAGATTAACTTCAGCGGATCAGATCCAAAGCTGCAAACTGAACACTGGATGAGACTCAGAGTAATGACCTAATCACTAATGCTGCGTTCACACCAAAAGCCTTACGAATATTCACAACGCTTTTGGTGTGAACGCAGCATCAGAGAGAATTCATAAAATCGGTAGAATCCATTTGTATTAGTCACACTCTCTCACTCTCTCACTCTCTCACACACACACACACACACACACACACACACACACACACACACACACACACACACACACACACACACACACACACACACACACACACACACACACACACACACACACACACACACACACACACACACACACACACAACACACACACACACACACACACACACACAACACACACACACACACACACAACACACACACACACACACACACACACACACACACACACACACACACGTCTTCATGTTTGAAGTATATCACATATTTGTAATAGTTTGTTAATCATGAGACAAAAAGGAACACACACCAACACTGAATATGTTGTCAAATTTATTTTAAAAGACATACAACAATTGCTTCTACTTTTCATATTTCTACAATTCCTATTGATAGAGATTGATGATTCTATATCTTGTTCTGCTTCTATAATATTTTTCATTGCAGGTATCACCATTTCACATCATCTCAAATACTCCACTCATGTGTGAATGCTACAGTATCTGGGATCAGGTCTAAAGAGAGCTAACTCACTTACCGCTTTAACGTGGTTGAACCTCTCGCTGACCAGCTGCTCGGTGTACTTCCTGTAGGCGGCATCCTGTGGCATGCTCTGAAGTGACACCAGGATCTTCGAGTACAGAATACTCAGATGCTGAGAGAAGACCAGAGCAGATCAGTCGCTACTTCCCTCCCATGTTTAACAGTAATGGCTGAAGTATTTTGTGGCTTTATGTGATCATGGTTGATCACTAATAAATCTGCAGTGTGACTACCTCATGTGGACTTTGGGACACCGCCAGGCCCACCAGGCCGGTCGTCTGGAAGAGACCAGCAGGAGAGAAATTAGTCACTTCAGCTTCTCAGCACTTTACCAACTTCAAACTGCATTCTGACCGACATTGTGGCTTTGCTTAGACAACATGATATGGCTCCAGGAAAATTAAATAATCATTGAACAATTTTTTTATTTTTAAGTAGCACATAACAACACAGGCTGAGCTTAAGTATTATGAAAGCCAACAATTAATCATTTGTATCATTGGACAGAGTTGACTACATACATATGGTAATACAACTGTTGGCTATACTATAAGTTGTATCCTTAAAAAAATATAGTTCAAAAAGCTCTAGTCGTTAAGTATGTCATAAAATGACATGCCCGCCATGTCATTTTATGTGGCCCATGACAGCTTGAAAGGCATATGATCATCTTCAAATTAAAGTATAGGCTGTTTTGTAGCTCAGAGGTGAGCAGGGTCGTCCTTCAATCAGAGGATCGGCAGTTTGATCCCCGGCTCCACTAGCCCATGTCGATGTGAGCTTGGGCAACACACTTAACTCCAACATTGCTCCTGTGTGTCTACGCTGTTAATAACTAACGATGTACCAATGTTAGTTATTACTGATGTGCAGGTGGAACCTTAGCTCCTCCCATCAGTGTGTAATGATCGCATATGCACATTTAAAGTGCTGTACCTGTAATATTATCAGTGGCCTGAAGCGTGAGCCCAGGTTTAAATAGGATAATGTATGATTGTTGTTATTATTTGTCATTGGGTATAAAATGTGACGTGGGGGGAGGAGACGCGAGTCATTTGTCATTGACTTTCTTTTGGGGACATTAAGAGACTTTGGGAGGGGTTAATTGTTTGTTATGCATGTTCGTTTTGTGTGTTGCGTATGCCGCATTGATTTTGCTTTAATAATAACATTTGGTGTCTGCAATTGACTGTTTGGTTTCTTTTATGACTATTTCACATTCACCGTTCATGGTGGTTTTCCATCAGATTAAGCAGGCACACGGCACTCAATATCAGATCCGCCCATTCCCTTAAAATAGCGTTGTACTTTTCCCCTTAGGTTTTATTAGGAGGGAGAATTATTACAAGTGTATGAATGGGCAAATTAAAGAAGATGGGAAAGCGAATACATACTTGTGCTTAAAGGAGAAAAAACGGTAAGCCTCTTCTGTGTTATGAGGCAGTGTTGGTGATGAAGGAATACAATTACCGTCTGCATTTTGACACCAAACACATCCAAGTATGCTAAATTAAAAAAGGCAGACTGTAATCGCAGCTGATTATATTCTCAAAAGCTACAGCCAAAAATGCTGCTGCTATGAAAGCTAGCTTCATTGAGGCTGAAGTAATCGCCCGAGCTTCCAAGCAGAGCACGCTAAAGGTATGTGAGCAGGTGAGCCCCAGACCACATCTGTCACATGTTCTTAGCAGCTCAACATTATTTGTTGAAACAGAGTTATGTCCTGTGACAAAAAAAGCTTTGAACAAAGTTAATGTACTTGATTTGATCTCTCTGTCTGTTATTTTCTTTTAAAGTTTGATCTTTGATAGAAAATGTGGGTTTCTTAACCCTAAATGAAATGGATTTGTTACAATAACAGAGAAATGTGCTTAAATATATTTTTACATTTATATGAATGCTATTACAATATGTTTACACTTGATTAAGCAATAATCAGATGCAAAGACAGTTATTTAACAATATGCTAGGTAGTAGTTTATACAGTGTTACAGTTACAACCCCTTTGAGGGCAACCATGATGCCGATGTGGCCAAGGGTGAACATGAGTTTGACACCCCTGATTTAAAAAAATCTATTAATATCTAGCATTTTCAATGTTGACCAACATAACTGTACAGTGATCTGAATAGCAACGGTACAACCTCTATCCCAACAGAGGACACGGATTCACACAACTGGATTAACAGACAAGAGTGACCAAATGATTGGCTGCATTTAGGAGCTCCGGTTTTCTCGGGAACAACTAGTTAGTTCAGGAACTTAGAACTTGTATACACGTTTGAAAGTAGATTTATTTTATAAACATTATTATTCATTTGAAACACAGAGTGGGTGGGCACGGTAGTAGCGATAGTTATTCCTTGTTTACAGGATGCAGTAGGGAGCTAGTAGCTAGTTTGTCTGTCGTAAAACAAGCTGAAAGCAGCTAACTTAGCTAACCTAGCGAGCTAACGGAAACACCGCGCCTGTCCGCGTGCCTCCGCCCCGTGAGTCCGCGCAGTGAAACAACAATGACTTCGTTTGTACGTAACTTTTTATTGCGCTTCTTTCTAGCATCAACCTAAAACATGACCTCTACTCTTACCTTTTTCAGCAACCCAGCCATTCCTTTCTGCGGTCAGGACGATTTCCGGCCACTGAATATGACGTCAGCGGTTATTGTGCTAGGAAACAAGCTACAGTATGGATACAACTCTTGTACCCTCCCATATAAATACAACAATTATCCCTAGCATAATGAAAATATGGTTAATTATATACAAATAAATGAATTAACCGTTGTAATTTCATATCGAAATATATATATATATATAAATAAATAAGACAATTCCTCCCAGTCCAAACACATGCAGCTCAGCTCATTGGACTCTAAATGTCCCGTAGGTGTGAATGAGTGTGAATAGTTGTCTGTCTCTATATGAGCCCTGAGATGGACTGGAGACCGGTCCAGGTGAAGCCGCCTTCACCCAATGTCAGCTGGGATCGGCTCCAGCTTCCAGCGATCCTAAATAGGATAAGCGGTTTGGGTAGCGATTTAAGGAGTTTTTTCCCATAATAAATATTTAAGGCAGGATTCATATTTGTTCAAATTTTGGACAGCATTTCATTGACCTCAGGAGAAATCAGTTTCTTGTACTAACAGCATGGCTCCCTCTGCTTCCCATCAGCAGACAGGTGGAGTCAGGATCAATCTTTTCTGTAGGCCGATATTACAGCCTCCCTACCTGTGGAAGCAGCACTGTAATAAAACGTGCTGCAGGCTAGTCATAACCACACGTTTCATATCGAAGAAGAGTAGGGGCATGTGTGTTCTTACAATGTCAGTGTTGTTGATTCATGTCCCCAGTAAATAAACATACAGCTGGCAGGTAAAGACTTCAGACTGAGTGGAGGTTAGAAAAAAGTTTAATGACATCAGACCAAGCAATGCCAGCACATAACCAATATTATCGGTTTAAAAAAAAAACATTATTTAAAATGTTTGGCAGAAAAAAAACACATCTATCTACAGTACAGTAAAAATGAAAAGTATAAAAATATATTACAAATCTCAAGTATTTACAAAGACAGCTTCTCTCTACATGTGTCTAGTTACACTTCTGTCAGTTAGCTTTCAGTCTAGTTGAGTTACCTAAAACAAGCAACATCTTCTCCTAGATGCCCTCTGCAAACTCAGCACCTAATGCAGAAAACCCTGGTGGACTCCGATGGACATGACAAAGAGGTCACTAAACTCTCAGCATCCTCTGGGAGGGAAGAAGAGGAGCGAAGATATGGAGATGAAGAGGAGACAATTTCGTCTTGTGGTCTGCTTAGCAGGAAGTGACTGTGGAGTTCCTCTGGAGGTGGTTAGAAGAACATCCTACGGCAGAAAAGAGCTTTAGAGGTTTCTCTTGTGTGTGTTCCTAGAGTTGCTTTACACACACTAACACACCTGTAGATGTTGGGGTCCAGGAGCACAGCTGTGTCTGTGGGTAGCTTGGACAGATGAACCACCTGGGTCTTCTGCTGCAGTCTGTCGCTCTCATTCACCCACACATCTGGCAGTCTGACCCACAGAGAGAAGTACATTTACACTTACTGGATTCAAGCTCACAGCTGGAATGTATTTCTCCTCACGGCAACATGTGTTTTCTTTTCAGTGTGACCGTGAAACACTTGATATTCTCACAAGATTTGAAAATGGCTTTCCTCTTGAGTTACAATGAAGAACATAAGAACATATTTTTTAAAGCCAATCACACCATCTGAAAGGAACCCTTTAAAACAGCAGCTCAATGAATCCAGAAGAGAGTCAAGGCAAAAACATTATGTGGACCAAAACCCGTATGCAGGCCAAATAGGCCTTCACGGGTTAATAGTGCTCAATTGGCATTTAAGGAGACACATTTATTTGCATCACATGAAGATGTCATCCCACAGTAGGGCCACTATGTGAACTCACACTGTGTTGTGTTGATTCTGCATTCTCAGTGGGGAAATCTAATTCTATTGACTGACGGCAGTCATGCAGCACAGTAATGCTTCCAATGTGTATATTGGGGCTCTCTGCTGTCACAAATAAACAACTGATTATCAGAATTATTAGTCTGCAAATTTGCTGCATGTTCAGAAAAATGACAAACCGGTAGAGGGAGAATGGAAAAGATGGTCTCGTACAGTAATATAAGAGGAGAATGACTGTGGTATTCTCAATGTCAAACACAAAGTGACACAGCAGATAAACATTTTTTTATTTTTGTTAATACTCCGAATAATCTCTATGTATAACTTGGAATCTGTGTGAACAGATGATAAATGTGTACAAAAAGTATAGACTGTTGATTACCATTACATTGTGGTACGCATAAGAGGATTGAGAAATTATGAGTGCATAATGTACAGATGCAAACACATGTAAGGCTACAGGTGTTCAGTTGATTGAGAATCAAGGACTTCATACACTCTAAGGGCTCCTGTGAGCAGAGCAGGAGGAGGAAGTGAAGACGGGGAAATAGTGATGATGAGCGGAAAGAGAGGACAGCAGGACTTACATGTCTTCTGGTGTCCAGTGTAACAAGACCTTCACTTTCCCAGAGTCCTCTTTCCTTCTGGCTATTACCTAAACATACACAACACACAGGCATGAGACACTGCTCTGCTGCAGAATGACGTGAATTATATGTGTGTGTGTGTGTGTGTGTGTGTGCCCACCGTGCTGTGGAAGACCACACTATGTCCGTTGCCCAGGCTCTCAATATGTGTTGCCAGGTTGAGGCAGATGGCTCGATGGCGAATGGCGTCCATAGTCTGAGCATCAAAGAAGTCATGAGGTCGGGCTGGAAACAAAGAAATATTTTGAATAGTACTTAAAAAAGAAGAATGAGCCACATTTAAAAAAACGAGCCAACCTAAAAACCAGGCCAAATGTTGTCATCTCTTTTCCAATTTAAAATAGCTAGCAGCACTAGCTCCAGAATTCCCTGAAACTAGCAAGCAACATGGCCACCCACCCTCCTTTCAAAGCCAAAATGAGCATAAAGAATGTAAACAACCAACATGGCTACACAGCTGTCAGGCTAGCGGCAGACTGGTGAAGAGCAATGAGTGCACCAAGGAATCTTTTGATCAATTACACAACAAAACGTACATTTCCATGATGTGTGTCAGCACGTGGCTGAATTCCTCAGGAGAACATGCTAAAGAAAACATCACCCACAATGTGGAAGTATTAATAGATAAAGAAATAACCTTCCACAGCTTTAAGTGTGTCTTTAAATATGTTGAAGGGAATTGTGTGACAAAATCTATTTGTATTGATTTTAATTGGAGAAGGCTAAACGAGAGCAACACAGTGACAGAATCTCTGCCTCCTGGTTCTATGCCTCCACCAACCAGTCAAGTTGTATTTTACAGCAGTTTATTATATTAGATGTGTTTGAAATTGTCAATTAGTATACGAGTTCTTGAGTTATGACCATAAACGTTTTTTGTGACTTTTGACCACCAAAATCTAATCAGTTCATACCGAGTGCAGCTGGACGTTTGGAGAAATACTCTTCAGGACTTTCTGAGAAATCACATTCAAAAGACTGAAAACATCAATACAAATGGAACAATGTGAAAATGTAAATGGGTGTGTGTGTGTGTGTGTGCGCTGAACATACGGAGGGAGCGTCTGTGTTTGTTCTTGAGTTTCTTCCTCTTGTTGAGGCCGGCCTTGGATGGAGACTCCTCCTTCACTTTGCCCTGATTGGACACTTTGGAGGAACCCTGGGAGCTGAAGTGAGTGGGGACGTGACGGGCCAGCCCCCCCTGAGAGGCAAACGTGGCGTTGCAGCCTCCGACCACACACTGCATAAACACAGGTGATTCACAATCAGTGAGAGGGTGCAGAAATGGCTCACACAGCTAGAGCTACATCTTCATGTGGGTCAAAGTGAAGTGACCTGGACGGTATTGTGTGAGGTACGTGTGTTGTCACCTTGAATGGCTTGTCTCCGCTGTGGGTCAGCATGTGTCTCTGCAGCCAGCTCTGACTGGTGGACGGCGTGTTGTACACCTTGCAGCCCTTCCACAGACACACAAACACCTGTGTGACACAGAGAAGCACACACTGCTAACCAATCATCATCTAGAGAGCAGCAGTGGTGTGATTACTGGAGAAGAACAAAAGACCTTGAAGACAAAGTACTATCAGTCGAGTTTTTCCTTCGTCGGTTTGACAGAGGATGTGTACACATTGTAAAGCCCTCTGAGGCTAATTTGTGATTTTTACAAAAGAAAATTAATGGAATTGTGCATGGAAGATTCCCGGGGAAGGCACTCTTTGACAAACCGAACAATTACTTGACAGGGAGGTGAGTGATTTTCAAACTTTGGTCTAATGTGTGCATCTTTACCTGCGAGTCCTGACTTCTGGACTTCCTGGATCTTGGCTGAGTACATTCTTTCAAGAGGTTTCTCTGCTATATTACTATTGTATCTGCTGTATTTAGGTCGACTAGACTGCTAGTCTGTACTGTCTGTACTGAACTGTTTGAGCTGTGATTTTCTGCTTTTACTCAAGTGACTGAAAAACGCAACAAAACCAGCTAAGGTTTGAGTATTTGTTCTGTAATCCAATTACTTAGCTCTATTTTACTTTCTACCTTGAGGTAAACAGACCTTTGTCCTTAATCAGTTTTGGCAAGAATTTTCCTTCCATACCTGTGTGCACATCTACTCGTAGATACTATAGACCTCAGACTCGGTCACACATGCACCAAAATCCCTACTCTCTTATTTATCCCACCCGCTCCACACAGACCCAGCACCTCGTCACAGGGGGCCTCTGGAACTGCCAGTCAACTAACCTCAAGTCAGACTTCATCTCTGGCTTCGCTATCAAGCAATCGCTGGACTTCTCACTGAGACCTGGATCACACCAGACAACACATTAACCCCTGCTGCTCTCTCCTCGGCCTTCTCCTTCAGCCACACACCCAGACCCTCTGGCCAGGGTGGTGGTACAGGTCTACTTATCTCCCCCAAATGGATTATTTTCTCTCGGCTCTGTAATTCGCTCGCATGGCTTCACCTACCACAGCTATGCTGACGACACCCAACTGATCCTCTCGTTTCCCCAATCTGAAACACAGGTAGCAGCACGAATCTCTGCCTGTCTGACTGACATCTCTCAGTGGATGTCCGCACACCACCTGAAAATTAACAAGACTGAACTTCTCCTCCTTCCAGGAAAAGGCTCTCCCACCCACGACCTAACTTACCTTCAACAACTCAGTGTTGGCCCCGACTCCGACTGCCAGGAACCTCGGTGTGACACTCGACAGTCAACTCTCCCTGACTGCCAACATTACCACAATAACACGCTCCTGTAGGTACATGCTGTACAACATCTGGAGAATACGACCCCTTCTCACTCAGAAGGCGGCACAGGTTCTGGTCCAGGCTCTGGTCATCTCACGGCTGGACTATTGCAACTCCCTCTTGGCAGGTCTACCTGCTAATGCCATTCGACCTCTACAGCTCATCCAGAATGCAGCTGCTCGACTGGTCTTCAACCTCCTAAATGTACCCACACTGCTCCGCTCCTCCGCGACCTTCACTGGTTACCGGTGGCCGCCCACATCCGCTTTAAAACATTGGTACTTGCGTGCCGTGCTGCGAATAGATCGGGTCCGGTCTACATCCAGGACATGGTCAAACCGTACACCCCAGCTCGTTCACTTCGCTCGGCTTCTGCCAATCGGCTTGTAGCTCCGTCACTTCGAGCTAAACACTCAAAAGTCACGACTGTTTGCTGTGCTGGCTCCTCATTGGCGGAACAAGCTCCCCATTGACATCAGGACAGCAGAAAGTCTCCACACCGTACGTCGCAAACTAAAAACACATCTTTTTCGACTATACCTTGAATAGGGAAGGTAGTGCCGTAGTAATTCAATTCAGTTTATTTTGTATAGCCCAATATCACAATGTACAATCTGTACACATACGTAGTAGCACTTTAGTAGCACTTAAATGTCTCTTACCGATAGTACTTTGTAGTTTAACGTTATCTTGATTCTTGTTGTTCTGAGTTTGGACTCTTGGTTTAATGCACTTATTGTAAGTCATTTTGGATAAAAGCGTCAGCTAAATGACATGTAATGTAATGACGAGCTTTGTTGTCAGATAGTTGAAATGCTTCAGAAATTTTCTCTAAAGCTCTCCTTTTCATTCATTCATTAGATCTCACTCAATCAGTCAGGCAACAGTAAATACAAAGAACAATGTGTTTCATTATGTGGGAAACCTGTTTCTCAAACACTGTCGTTGTTTTGCAATCCGCCATGGGTCTTCTAGTTTTCCTAAACATTCTGGTGCTCCAGATGTGGTGGAAACACAAAGAGGAAAGTTGAGAAGGCACTTTTAGTTTCTATTGTAATTGCTGAGAGGAACTCCTCTAGTTCCATGAATTTGGGGTTAAGCCCAAGACATCGACATGGACTAGTGGAGCAGGGGATCAAACCACCGATCCTTGGATTGAAGGACGACCCTGCTTTCCCACTGAGCCACAGGCGTATATAAGAACGCACTATAGATGGCTAGCTGGATCTCACCAGCCGTGACTGGAATGGGACCAGGGCCAGACAGACATGTGTAGAAGTACTAATCCTCCTGTGTGGTAGTTCCTGGTACAGCAGCCGTTTCCAGAACCACATGTTGCAATGATGATTCACACACCGCTCACAAGGTGAAAACAACACCAATGTTGCTGATGCAGTTGGCAACAAATTCCCTAAATAACAGGCCGCACAACTGCCAATAGCTGTGAAACAGTTCATTTGGCATGTGGATGAAGGGACATTGCTTGTTCACCCTGGTGTAGAGAGAGGACAGAGCTTTATGCTCAATGAAGACGGGCAGAAGCGGACAACTGTTTGTCCCCTCCAACTTTGTTATCAGCCTGTTGATTTCCTCAGATGACGCTGGAATCATCATATGATGATCATGGAATCATCTGATCATGGCAGAGCAGCCCGACTGCTGGCTAACAGTATTTATGCCATCACTTCATACTTCTTCAATTGTCTCGGAACAGAAGATAAACCATACAGTGAAGTTGGCTGTATTTAAACATAGTAGAGAAAAGGGCCGAGAGGGGACTGAACACGCTCAGTGAACAGTCCTCCTGCTGCTGCTGTCCCAACAGGTTCCTTGCAGGCTGAACAAAAGTTTGGTAACGGAGATCTTCACAAAAACAGCCAGTTGTGACCGCTAATCATTTTAACATGAAAACAGGGATTAAAATGAGCCTTCCTTAATAAATCCCTGGGGAGCTACACACACATGCAGTAACCTGAGAGTGAGACACTGACCCCTCCTCTCTGACCGTCCACATGTGTGGCTCTGATGTGTTCGGCCAGGTCGGGGCTGCTGGGGAACAGCAGCTGGCAGTGATCCCAGCAGCACGTGTAGCTCAGAGACTTGCCCCCGCCTGGTGCCGAGCCACTCAACGCCACCGCACCGTGACCGTTGAGCATGGCCGGTGTGGAGCGTCCGCTGGACGCCGTGCTCTCCATGTCCATCAGAGTGCTGCCGATACTGGAGAAAACACACACACACACACATATATATATATATATATATTAGAAAGACGATACTACAAATTCCTGACAAAATAAAAATCCAAAATACACAGGAGCCCTTGTAGTCAAATAACGAATGCAGCTTAAGAGGTTTGAGTCTGAGGCAGCACTTGTGAGGATGTGTTATTGAATGAAAGGAGCGAGCTAAACTAGTGACACAGCTAAACTAAAAACTGGAGTTGAAACTTGACAGAGCCCTGTGCAGTGCTGCAGCCATTGGCTAGAGGAGTATCGAATGAAGTACTCGTGATCACTTTCTGGTACTAGTAACTGCCTCATCATTTATAACCAATACCCAGCCTTCTAGTGTAGGAGCAAGAAAAAAAAAGACTTTGGGCAAGTGGGGGAAAAACCATTAACGTTGAACTGTGTACTATCATTACTGCAGAATTGTAGAAGTGAACGGAAACCATGGGAAGCCAGCTGACCATCTGCTCTGATCACTGTGCATACTGCTCTGTGTGCTATGCTGACATGACCTAAAGCAACACCTCTGACTGGCGCACCTGCGCGCGCACACACGCACTAAATACAGCGAAGTCATACAGCTGCCACAATAGCAGGATTACCAAACGTTAGAGGCATACAACCAGGCAGTAGATTATTATTACCATCTTTGACAACTTTATGAGCTACTTTTACAGTTAATGTCTTACTTACTACTTACCAAAATATAGTGAATTAATAAAGTAACTAAACAAAGTCTAACCCATATGGCAGTTCTCCGCTTCTGCAACTTACAAACATAAAAAATCTTCACCCAAGATCCATGCGTCTTCTGGAGCCGTCAAACGCTTCTCACTTTCTTCATCAGTGGGTGGCGTTTGTTCAGCAAACAAACAGTATTTAAAGATTCATTCCACCTCCACCCACTGAGACATGACGAGGCTCAACAAAAAGGAAACACCTAATACAGTAGTCGATTTGTCCCATGCAGCTTTTCTCTACAACACAAAATGTGTTGTACTTGGAAATCTGCATAAATCCAGACGATTTGAGTAGTTGGGAGCCTAGTTTTCATGGCAGCCTAAGCGTAGGTGTGCACAGTACAGGTTTTACAAGTGGTAGTTTCGTCATTTCTCTACTTGTTGGCATGACTGATGGTATGTAACAAGTGAGGTTAGATGACATCTGGCCATGGTTCGGAATTTAACCAGTTTCATAACCACTCTGAATGATTTGCAGTTTCAATCTTATTATTTTAATAACACAACACTTATACTATTGTTACAATTACTTTATCATCTAACTTGATTTCTCAGGCTATTACACCGATCTGTTTTTTGTGTTATTGAATGTATAGCTGGTTGGTACCACATGGGCGATGTCTTGGCCCGCGGGGAGACGGAACAAGTTGCGGGGGAAGGGCCGCCTGTCGCGGTCTGATAAGTCCGACCCCACCGCGATAGGCAGCGGGTAAATGAAGACGATGACTGGATGGAATGGCTGTGAGCTGATGAGGGGAGAGAAGCATGCTGCCACATGCGGGGGGCTAAGATAGACCACTACACTTTATGATAACCGAATCGAACACAGAACCGATTGTCTTGCGGTTGGCGGACCATTGCCGAGACGGGGTTTTGTCTCCGTGGACGCATGTTCAAAAACTTTGCCCAGTAACCGGGGGGACGTGGGCTTGAACCCCGTAGCGAACGTCGCCAAACCTTCAGCTGACGTTCACGGAACGTTTCTCGAACCGACAACTGTTTGGCCGGGAAACAATAGACCCTGCTATCCAAATATGTATTTGCGAACACTTAAAACATGTGAACTTAGCATCGCGTTGTGACCTCACTTAACCTCTTGGTTTTCTAGAAAGCAGGCCTCTTCATACGGCATACAACTGAACAGACCTGTCCTCTGAATCCATCCGGCTGAGCGGCTCTCCATTTGACGAGGTCAGCTCCACACTGGCCCGGATCTTGGTGCCGTGCTCGGCTTTCTCCGCAGGCTTTGTGTTGTCGGCAGGCGGGGAGGAGAACACGCTCTCTCCCTCTCTTTGTTCTTGTTTCAGCACCCGTGAGCCCTCTTGTGCGGAATCAGTGCTACTCGCCAAACTCCCCTGTGCGGGACTTTTCCCCGGTTCAGAGAGTTTACCGCCGGGTTCCCCTTCGTCGTTGCCCATCTTTTCGGTCGGTACCGCTCTCTCTTTGCCGTCGTCTGGAACAGGAGACAGGTTGTCAACGTCCTCCACGGTCGCACCACGGCCACTGTTCACGTCCATTCCTCCTCTGTGCTCGTTGTTGTCGCCCGGTTCCTGTTTGGGGTCCGGCACGGCCTGTCCCTCTTTGCCGGTTTCTGCTGTTTCCCCGGTTCCGTTTTTATCCGACGTCGGCTGAGAATCTTGTTCGGCCCCGTCGCTCGTTATTTGAGCCATTTTCGAACAGTATAGAAAGCTATTTTTGTGACGTTCCACTCGAAAGTTGCCTCGGGCTGCCGTTCTTCCTCACTCACACTCTCTGCTTCAAGCGTAAAACTCAGCAGGGGGTTTGCGTGACGTCGGGGCTCCGCATGGCCAAAGCTGTTTTATTTCGAAAGATGTCTCACTCTGTAGCTAAACATGAATCCAGCAATAATTTGTTAATTAAGTTGGATAAATTGATTCTTTAAGCAGAAGTGCTTGCACAATCATTCAATATATCTATATGTCTTATCTTATACTATATTTGATCTCTGTTAAATATAGCACACCAAAGAGAAGCGGACTGAAATTATCTTTTTAACGAGTGAGTCATTTTTGTAAGTATAGACAATCTTCGGCAATGTGGCCTCTCAGCTCCACGTGTTCCGACAAACATAAAAATGATCCAACTCAAAAAGTGCTGAAAAGGCACGTTTTTATCTCAGCAAGATGAATATTCCTTCAGCACCGCCACTCTTTTGAGCCGGGTTTAGCGTTCATGACTGGACCCCCGTTCTTGACTTAAAATACGACTCCACTCCAAACCGTGGAGCTCTGTGCAGATCTTAGTGGCCGACTTGTTGCATTGAAATGAAGGCCTTCTTCTATAATGCCTGTGCTCACGTTGAACTGTACTCTCTTGAGGGTCGTCCACTAATCACAAGATTGGCGGTTTGTTTTCTGGCTCTTCTTGTCCATATCGAAGTGTCCTTGGCATATGGGTTTGAGGTGTGTGGATGGGTGACTGCTAACTTTTAATGTACAGTGCTTTGAGTGGTCGGAGGACTAGAAAAGGTGGTGCACAATGAAATGCAGTGTATATATATATATACAAGAAAAACAGGACAAAACAAAACGGGATTGCATTTTTAAATGTATCAAGAGGAATGGACCGCAGCAACAGCAGGAAGAAAACGTCCAAAATGTGACATGTCCATCAAACCCGACCATGCTTGAGCACCAAGCATCATTGTAAACATGAGTCTCCTCTCGTCCCACCGGAGTCTTTAGCTCATTCCACCCTGGCAGCTTGATCCAGGATCCTACAATGGAAGCAAAAATACAAAAAAGACTGCATCTCAAAGCCCACTGGATATTGATTAACATCATTGTAATTCTTTTTAACAAATAAATATCAAGATCCAGTTAAACAACATGTTTGTATGTGTTGGCTTAAAAATCAAGAACCAAAGTTAATTCAGGAGGCCCATTGACTAGCTTGTCTACATGTTTGTAGTTTCAGTCTCACCATGAAACTATGGATCATCTGAAGCAGATTTTATTATTCACACCAGAATACCGATGTGAGGTCCTGGGACAGGGATATTGTATGTGTACAGATTGTAAAGCCATCTGAGGATAATTTGTAATTTGTGATATTGGGCTATACAAAATAAACTGAATTGAATACCCTTCACTGGTAAATGTGTAAAACAAATTCATGAGGTAATTGTATCTGTCATTGCTTGCTCCGATAGTTAAAAAACACACGGGGTAATGCAGTGCCCGTTCAGAGCGAGCTTTCGTTGACTCCATGTAAGAATGGTAAATGGACTTGTATTTATAAAGCGTCTTTCTAATCTTCCCACCACTCAAACACTGCACTCTACATGTCAACATTCAGCTATTTTGGATAGATTAGTAGATTGCCCAAGGACACTTTGATGCCGGGAATCAAACTCCCGATCTTCTGATTGGTGCTGAGTTTGGTTGTAACATGATGCTATGTTCAGCTTTAAGCACCAGAACATTGAAAAACTTAAAGGCTGTGCTCATATAATGCAGGTATTGACACGGCTGGACGATAACAGGCTACATTTATTTCTGTGTGGACAATGTAGCAACTAAAAAGCACATAATTGTGTACCCGAACAATAAACCATTCAGAACTAAAGAACTTTGTCTTTATTTCTAAAAGCTGCATTTTTCCTATTAATGCATTCATTAATAGGAAAAATGCAGCATTTAGAAATAAAGACAAAGTGGAACTAAAAACAGTACAAATGAAACTTAATCAGTTGTTAAATAAGGCCAGGAGATGACAAAAGGACTTGATTGAAGAACATTTTATCTCTATAAACTTACCAATATGGAACCAAGCTAAGGACATTTCTTCTACTGATGACTTACAAAAAGCTAATGGACTGAATGACAACTAGAGGGGAGAAAAGACTACAGCCAAAGTTCCCAAGTCAAGTCCCTGTGGACTGAGCTCTAAAATAAACAGTAATTATCTGTTTTAAATATTTAAACAATGCCATCTTCACCTTTTGGTCTGCATCAGTGGATGTTTCTGGCATATTTCACATGAGTCTAGTGTCTCTCTAATCTGGCCAGATATACACAGCCACCATAACCTGCTCATCTGTCCACAAAACATAATCTTAGCCTTCTGGTTTATCCACGTGGCCACATACTTTAGATGGGCAGCAATGTTCTCCTTAATATCCTGCCATACACAGCACTCTTGTTAAATGTTTACAAAACCCTCTGAGGCCAATTTGTGATTTTAGGATATACAAAATGCATTTAATTGAATCAATGGTGGACTCAGGAAGATTGACATCAGCAAGAAATGCAATACATTTCTGAGATGTTACCACCATTGCTCGTGGAGGGATTTTTTCTGATAAGAGTAACAACAGGGTTGAATCTTCTCCATTTGTGCCCGACCGTGTATTTGGCGGAGGCCAACCTCTTTAGATATGGTTTTGTAGCATGTCCAGCCTGGTAACCATCAACAGCTTTTGAGGTATGGCACATTTCCACAAACCGGTGTGGTGTTGACCAGACTTTAATAGTAAAGGTTTGATTAATTTAATGGGGACTGCTAAACTCACATTGTCATCCAATTGATTGAAACACCAACTCCAATTATCCCTTTAAATTAATTGATTTCAGTAGGTTCACTTACTTTTTTACAACAAATACATTACATGTTGGATAGTTTTGCTAGATGAATAAGTATATATCTTTCGATTATGTATGATGTTATCTTCTTACTTTTCTACTATGTCTACCTCTTTCAATGAAACCTGTGATGTAAATACAATTTGACTTTGAAATCAGAGAAATAGACCTGAAAAGCAAAAGATGATTTGCAGACAAAATATAAACAAACAAAAAAACAGACATATTTTAGGAACATCAACATTTATTTCACATGATATAAAACAGATGGGCTATGAACCTTTTGCATATTGACCCTAATAATATTAATACCTCTTATAGTTATAATATTCACTCTTCTTCTTTTTAGTGTGTAGATAAATTATGCTATCTTGTTTTATTGTAATTTTTTTTTTTTACATTTTATACATCTATTTTAAATTTATTTTATGTCCTGGAGCTCCATAGTCCAACTTATTGCTTCTTACATGTGCTATTCCCCAATTCTTCACCACCTATGACAGAATCAAACGCAAAATATCTGATCTGTGTCATGTATATAAGTAATGAAAGAGAAAAACAGTAAGAGACATAACGGAAAAAGCAGACTGGAAATCCAAGACATTCACATACTGTATGTGTCGTCAACAGACTTCAGGAGATTCAGACGGCCTTCATTAATAATCACAACTTCTGCTAAATACTTATCTCTGTCCAAAAAAATCAGCAGCATGAAGTGGCACCTTGTTGTAAAAGTAAAAATCTGCTTTATGTTCATATATGTACTTTTTATATATTTATATGTGTATATCCAATGAAGGACAATATGTTATGTTGCAGGTGCAAAATGAAAATATAGTGATAAGGGAGTCTCAAATGACTCAAATAATCAAAATCAGAGCAGGTTAAAATCCAAGAGCATCTGTGGTCACTTTGGAGTTAAAGTAAAGCACTGCATTGTAAAGCCCTCTGAGGCAAATTTGTAATTTGTGATATCGGGCTATACAAAATAAACTGAATTGAAATTGAATTGAATTGCATGTGTGTTGAGATTGGGTGCTTAGCCCATCTGCGGTGAGACTTCTCAAGCTGTACACTCACCTCCAACAACTCGGAAACAGTACAAATATCCCCTCCTCCAGATCAGTACAATAGTCTAAGAATTATTATGTTAAGATGACTAATACTTAGTAAGGTATCAAATGTTCTGTGTATGAATGTGTGTATGTGGTTGGCAACACAAATCTATGGAGCTTTATTACCCCCAAAATAAGTCGTACATACAGTCACGATTATGAAAAGGTTTGATTTTGTATCTTTATAGCAATAAAAGTATGGCCAATCAACAACAACACAAGAAGGGAAAGAAAGAAAAACAGAAAACTAACACTTCACTTTAAAAAAAAAAAGTGTAATCTCTATTTGTACAATTAATCGTGTCACGATTGAAATGCAGTGTTGTGGTGAGGCATTGGTGTGAATTGTTCCAGTAAGAAATGTATGCGCACAGACACAGAGTATGTATCCCTTTCTGGATGGGAATGTAAGTTTGGACCTGGGTTGCTGGAGCTTTAAATGTGTTCTCACTGGTATTTAGACGTGTTTTCCAATTGTCCATCTCACGCTTGTCTGCCACAGCTATTTGAATCAATCCAGCTGCTATGCCCGTGGGGAGCCAATCATTTAAAAAAGTCGCCACTAAAGTGTTTCAGTCAAATCGTTTCCACTGACGGGATGATCTATTCTTTTTTTTTTCTTTGCCCAATTGATAGATACAAACCTTTTACCTTTTGGATACAATTCCCTGTCACTTGACCAAACCATCCAAACAGAGGAGGAAAGGCGGGGCAAATACCACTAACGTATGTCTGTGGTTTTTGTGTACCGGGCTCATTACAACTTCAGTGTTTCAACCAAGCAAGGGTACTCAATATTATATATCTATACTATACTAGATGTTTCCTCACCCACAACATCTTGTCTTCTCTCCCATACGTTCTTCAGCCTTCCCTTCATCCAGAGCAAGTGCTCTACCTTGTGCTGACATTTTTACCTCAACCAGATGCAACCAAAGCCCTCAGTTGAAAAAACTCTTGCTTCTGAAACGCTCCCAGCTGGGGATTGTGAGAAGAGCGGATGGCATGTTCAGCTGGCAAAAATGCCACGGTGGAAACACATTGACAAATGTGAAAAAGAGCCCTCCATCTCGCTCCCTACCCTTCAAGTAGCTCTCAGTCTCAGAAAGATTAGTGACCCCCTCTACAGGACAAACAGATAATACAAATGTTAAAAACAATCTTTTTTTAAAGAAGTTGAGCTTTTCTGATAAGATGACCAGTGCAACAGACAACTACCAAATTTGACTCCATAGAATTAGTGTTTTGCTCAGGGACATATCAGTATGGAAAGATCTAGCAGGTGCTAAAGTTAAAGTTAATCTGCCTTTCTTTCTGTCTGGAAGTGATGACGGCCCTTCTGTGTGGAGTCCGTTAGCAGGGCTGTCATCCTCTCAGTCTCAGTCTCTTTGTGGGCATGTACCAGTAGTATCAAAGTAGTCCTGTTGTAAAGGCAGAAAGCCGTGGCCCATGCTCTGTGCAGGCAGGCTACATTTAGGCTTTACGGGATGCCAGTGTGGATGTCGAGGCTGGCGTCGCTCACGTGTCACTGCTCACCAGGGTGAATGTCTGTGCTGCAGAAGGACAAGAAAGGGAGAATGTTTCTTTTCTGTTTTTTATTAGTGCAAAAACAAAACAGTAGTGTCTGCTACAACAGTGATAGAAGCAGAGATAAAATACACTAAAGATCACACTCATAATGATTTACATTTTGTACTACTTTGTCATTGGTAGGTGCCTTTATCATTTCAATGGTGATCACTTTGCTCTTTTTCCGAAGTCTTTGTGCTTTCTCTCCTCACATGGATCGTGGTTTCATCTGGATCCTGGTCCTACCCCACACCTACTGCTATTATCATCGTTGTTGCTAGTTGCCAATACCATTACTGCTTTTATTAGGGCCCGAGACCAGACGAAGTCGGTCGAGGACCTATTGTTATTATTCTACTATATCCACTATTGCGGTTATTTTTGGTAGTTGTAACTTTTTCATCATGCCTACTACTCATTATATGAATCATTTCTGCATATTCATGTAATGTGTTGTAACTCTGTAACGTTGTTCATTCTGTACACATGACATCTATTGTACAACGTAGATGAGCAGGGCTACACTACACAACTGTACAGCCTGATGTAGAAATCATTTGGCATCAGATGGAGTGAAGATGTCTATGGGAGTCATGTAATATAGTCAATGTTGTACCACGTGTGTGAATAAACACCTCAAAGCTTTCTCATGTGACTTCAGCAGTGCTATAATTGAGGCTAGAATAAGATTTTATAGAGGCTTGTCATTCCACAACCCGTAACTCAATTTCTTTTTCTGTACTTGGCCCATCAAAAATGTTTGGGAACAAATAATTTTTCAAATTCTACAATGTCTGATATATTATTTTAAAATATCTTCTATTGTATTCTACTTATTTATTATGTATTATGCCCAAATTAAACCCCACATGTGTAATCACAGGATGATAACTCTTCTTCATGTCATTATCCCATAAATATTGCGGAAAATATGATCACTGCCACCTAAATCTCTACAGCACTGCAATGTATTTTGGCAGACCACATCAGGCTATTATGTCAGAGCGTCTTTAAAGGTGCAGAATTCGAGATTGGGAGCATTTCAATTGCTTCTCATTGGCTCTCAACATGGCGGCCCCTGTACCGCGGCTCGTAGCTAGCTAATGGTGCTAACAGCACTAAAGTGTTTACCTAAATGTGAACCAGGAACTAAAAGCATGCACTGCAAAGCTTGTTTAACAACACACACTGGGAACTGTGGAGTGGGTTGTCTCTCAGAAGATTGGCGGTTCGATTCCCAGCTCTTCTTAAGTGTCATGTGCAGACATAGGTCTGCAAATGACACTTATTCCCAAATTGCTCCCAAAGGCTTTGCCATCAGTGTATGAATGTGTGAGAATGATGAAATTATGTGTTAAAGCAGTTGGAAGACTAGAAATGCTGAGGCCCTTTAAACATGGGAGACATGATATACAGGCCCGCGGGGGGGCCTCGCAGTGACGGGGGGCCTCGCCTCGCCTCGTTATTGTTGGGCCGCGGTGCATTCTGGGAGAACTACGAGGAAATTTCTCTTGAGGAAAAATGAAACGCACATTTAAAAGTGGTGCCCAAAAGCGGCATTCAAAACAGAACATTTCTGAATTAAATGCCAAACTTCCCAAAATTACAAGTCTTTTTCGACCAGCTGGTGAAGGATGCACTCATCTGCCAGAAGAGACGGGTATTGTACTGTTTGCTATAGCTAACATTACCACGTAGCTAACGTTATACTTTGACAGCTGTACTGCTCTGTCTATGTGTTGTGCTTGAAAATACATTAACCTTATTAAACCTATGCTCTCACTATACCCCCTGCCCCCATTATCGGACACGTTTCCTTAATTATCTCCACAACCACATCGTTGTTTAACTTCATTTCACGTTGTCCAACACTGCAACCCTTTTGAGAAGACAACGGCTCTGTACAAAATAATAAAAGTAACCGTTAAGTAAGAAAGGTCATTTTCCAAGCTAAAACTGATCAAAACATATCTCAGAAGCTCCATGTCACAAGAGAGGCTGTCAGGTGTGGCCATCCTTAGCATAGAGAATAAACATCAGTTTAGATGTAAAGAGCGTGGTTAAAGACTTTGCACACAGATTTGATAAAATCATGTGTATTCAAATTCAAACCTGTAGAAAGTAGCCTACCGGTGTATCGACTATATGTAGGCATATTTGTTATGTTGTTGTAACATATGTTCTATTTGAGCTGTTTGATAGGCCCTAGCATATGTTTTGTTTCTGTTGGAATACATTTGTTCTCTGTTTGAGCTGTTTTTTCTGATTGAATAAATTTCCCTCAAAAGAAAAGCTTGGGTCCTGTTCGTTTATCTTTGGATAATGACCGCTGGACAATACATTATCCCTTACATATGGGGGGGGGGGGGGGGGGGGTGTTATTCTGCAGGGGGGCCTCATGTGTTTCCGTTACGGCACTGATTATATAAGATACAACTTTGAAGGTCACTTACAAGCCAACATGTTGTTGTTGTTGTTGTTAGTTTTCTTGTCGTCTGTGGTCAGCTGGTTGGAAGAATCCAGCCTCTCCTCTCTGGTGGTTTGTTGCGTTGCGTCTGGTTCCTCGTCCCTTGGCTCTGGGCTTGGTGTTTCGGGCTCTGGAGTCCGGAAGCTACAATCAGCAGAAGCAGAACGGGTCACACTCTGCAAGGATGTGCACAGACATTTTGAGGGGCTGTTACTCTATCCTTTTTGGGTTATAGAAAACAAAAGATACCATAGATGGCAATGTCTGGATTTTAATTTTGACATCATTTTGTTTTATAGACATGTCTAATATTAGGACGTTGCATGAACCTATGAATAAAGGTTGATCCGTCAGAACTGTCTTCCCGAATTCACATGAATCATTGACCCAACACTGTGGCCTGATATTGCTCATCTGTATATCTATGCATATTTGAATGCATTAAATCACAAGGTATCATGTCTGTAAATAACCAGCCTGTTCATAGCCAACTGTACTGATGCTGCTCTGTACAGCAGCATCAGTACAGTACAGGACAGGACAGACAGATAGTAAATATTCACTCTGGATATTCTGTTTATTTGTTTCACAACTAAACACACAAGGAGATCATAAGGACACAACAGTCCTTATGTGGATGACACTTGACAAGATAATCCTTTATTAGTCCCGCAGCGGGGACATTTACGGATCTACAGCAGCAAAGGATTAGTGTTAAGTATTTTGTGGTCTACTGGGAGCAGAGCTGGTTGTGCAGCCTGACAGCAGCAGGAAGGAAGGACCTGCGGTACCTCTCCTTCACACACCGGGGGTGAGTGTCCTGCATGGGGATGATGGACAACATCACGACTTCTACGGTGATGACTCAATACTGATGCCAATGAATCAACTCGCTGTGCTAACATCATACTATGTATTCTGCATGTGGCTGAGTGCAAGAATATCCAAACTGGTACAGCCCTACGAACCGATACCTGCAGGTGACATCAATATTTGATGAGGGTCATGAGACATTTGGGACCTAATGGTGACGCATGTACGCACGCACGCACACACACACACACAGACACACACACACACGCACACACACACACACACAGACACACACAGACACACACACACAGACACACACACAGACACACGCACACAGACACAGACACACAGACACACACACACACACACAGACACACACACAGACACACACACACACACACACAGACACACACACACACACACACAGACACACACACAGACACACGCACACAGACACAGACACACAGACACACACACACACACACAGACACACACACAGACACACACACACACACAGACACACACACACACACACACAGACACACACACAGACACACACACACACACACACAGACACACACACACACACACACACAGACACACACACACACACACACGCACGCACACACAGACGCACAGACACACGCACACACAGACACACAGACAGACACACACACACACACACACACACACACACCTGTTTTCAGTGGTGGTGTTTGTGGGCGAGCTGGTCAGATCTTGCTCTCTGCTTTCTTCATCCTCAAAAGGCTGAAGGTTTATAATCTCCACATGCTGAGGCTGTGTGCCCAGGTCCAGAATCACCACCCTCTGGCTTTCACACAGCTGAAACACACACAAACACGTTTGAATTAGAAAGTGGAGAGTTCGGCCCGCGATGTGCTGGAAATCACATACAGAGCTCCTCTTTAAAATAGTGAGGATTGTGCGTTGAGTGATGTTAAGACAAAGTGAAGACTTCATGGGCTGTCATGTCATGCTATTAAAAACAAAATTGAAACAAAGAAATAATGATCACGACAGAGAAATTGAAATGGATATTGACAAACAATGAATGATGTCAGTATATTTGATGTCTGACAACAGAGGTCAGTTAGTGGATGAGTAAATAAATTAAGTGAGAACAAAAAAATATATGAGGAAATAAGTCACATCAGAAAATATATGAGTAGGTGGTTGAATGTTCAAACAACACATGACTGAATAAATAAGTAATAAAATAAGATGTTTTTCTGCCTGCTATAGAATGGTGGTTGTGTGTACAGTCTAGGGCTCCATGGCTGCAGGACACCAAGGAGGATGTTAGCATAGTTGTTGATATTTATGGTTTCAGTGTTTCCTGTCTGTTTATGTTATCTATATATATATATATATATATATATATATATATATATATATATATATATATATATATATATATATATATCAACAGGCGCTGCTGCTCCACAGACATCATCCATGAGACTATGTGTGAGCCTGACATAGAGCTCCTGTCTCTGTTACTCCATCCATTGTACCAAAATCATGCATAATGATGTGGATCATGTACTTCTTGGATAAAGGGTGCTGGTCAACAGAAGGCTCTCCAAACTCGAGCACATATCCACTGGCTCCCCCCAGGGCTATGTCCTCTCACCCCTGATGTTCATCCTAATTAGAGATGGTTCTCATTTCCTGGCTCTCTGGCCCCACTCACGATCACTGGCTTGTCCTTGTCCTTTGTGAGTTTGTGGAATGGTGTGACAGCTGAATGCACCAAGACCAAGAAGACGATTGTGGACTTCACCGAGCATGGAGAGGTGAGGAATGCAGCTCTAATTCATGGGAAGCCAGTGGAAGCTGTATGCTAGTACAAACCTGGGCTCTGTCATCGATAACAAACTGCGTTTTGAAGGTCACACAGAGGTGATCATCAACAGCATCAGTATTTCCTGAGCAAGCTACACATCTTTTGGATAGGGAGGAATATCCTCGCTAGATTGTGCAACTGCTTCATGGGAAAGCACAATAACCTTCTCATTCATCTGTCGGTTCAACTCTATGACCATCAAAACCAACAAGGGCCTCCAGAGTACAGCGACTGTCTGCTCCAAAACCACAGGTCATCGTTTCTGATCCCGCTGCACCATCAGCAAACAAAGCCCATCCTACAGGACCTAGGGTGGAAAGTAGCCCAGACCCTGCTATCAATCCAGACTGAATCCTGAAGCCAACTTGGCCCAGACTACACCCAGAAGTTACCGCCTGTGCTGTGTGGCAGACGCTGAATTTAGCAAAGAGAGCTGTGCATGGTGAAGCTGTGTGCCCCCTCCAGCAGACCTATGAATACATATTCATTTCAAATGACTAGTATGCCGAACGTCTGTTTGGGATGTTTATGAGCTGTCATTTGTCTGTTGGATGCTGCTCTTGACTAATATGTTCTCACTTATTTTGTCGTTTAATGTCCACACCGTTTACTGCCAGAACAAGGACATTGACAACATTCTACTTGAATCCCAGAGCAGCAGTAGTCACCCCAAACTGCCCCTCGATATCATTAACATGTTTAGTCACAAACCAATTACCTTAACATTACACTTCACTGATCATAACAGATATTTGTGCAGTGCAATCACTGAAGGAGCTTTGTTAAAGACCCTAAAAGGGTTCAACACTTTGCTCTTTTATGGGATTTGTTGATAATAAGTGAAGATACCGAATAGCACTAGACTTATCCTTTAACTGCTTGTCAATTAATTACATTTTTAACTTTCTAGGGAAAGCAAACGTGAAAAGGAATAGAAGCTGTTACAGGAAGTGACACTCCCATGGTCCACCCTGGCAGTACCTCATGGTCTGTGCTGTTGGCTTCAGCCTGCGGCTCCCTCACACTCTGCAGGGTCACGTCCCTTTCACGCTGCACCTCCTCCACTCTCTGCACCTCCTACAGATTGAAACCAAATATTGTCATAATCTGTTTGTACAGTCATCATTAGAAATGTGCACCATATTCATCATTAGAAATGGTGGAACAAGCTCCCCAGTGACATCAGGACAGCAGAAAGTCTCTACATCTTCCACCGCAAACTAAAAACACATCTTTTTTCGACTATACCTTGAATAAAAAGAAAGAACGAAAAAGAAATGCAGCACTTTGAGTAGCACTTAATTATAGCACTTTGATGTTTGGCTTTCTTGAAGAAATGTTACTTTCTCGATTCTTGTTGTTCTGAGTTTGTACTCATGGTTGAATGCACTTATTGTAAGTCGCTAAATGACATGTAATGTCATTTTATAACCAACCCATATCTAATCCACAACAATTATGAAAAAGACAAAGTATATGAAAAATAGTATTACTATTACCGTGTAAAATGCACTTTGTTTTTCATTTGAGTATTTTATAAGTTTGCATTTGTTTTTGATGAAAACTGGTTGTCAGGACAGCGTTACTGAAAAAAAACAAAATCCTACGAACCTGAGGTGCACGTTCTGTGTGAGTCTCTACAGCCTCAGCAGCCGCCCTGTTCTGCTCCATGTGAGCCACCTCCAGCTGCTGCAGAGCTGCCTCCAGCTCCACAGGGTCTGCACAGGCCCCCTCTGCCTGGACCCGGCTCTGCTCACACACACACACACACACACACACACACACACACACACACACACACATATTTGACAGAATTCAAGGCCCAAGGAAAAGGTAAGCACAAGAGCTAGTTTCTAAGCTGAAAAACAGTATAGTAAAGATTATATATATATGTGTGTGTATGTGTGTGTATGTGTGTGTGACATCACCTGGTGGATATTTAAAGGGTTGTCTTTGCTAAAGGAGGGCGAGCGGGATGGGGTTTCTCTCTTCTTCTCTCGGAGCGAGGAGGCCTGCTGGTTCCTCCTTATCCTCTCCAACTGCTCCTCCACACTCATTCTCGTTCTACCCACCTCTCTCTCCCCAAACCCTGTCTGATCCACTGCACTCCTCGGTCGGTCCTGGACAAGACAAGAATCAGTGTTACTTCTTTTCTAGTCTACTGTCAATAAAACTCAACTTCTGAACATGTTTCACATTAGAACTAGGAAAGGGAGGGATTATGATCTTTGAGGCACTGGAAGGTGTTTAATATGAAAGATCTGAGCAGGAGATGTTTTGTCTGCACTCAGCGTGGTACTAGACTCCTATTATGTCTCTTCCTGCTCCAGTTAAGGTTTTGTTTATTGTTTCCATTTCAGCCTTATGGTTTCACCCCTGTTTCTATGGTTGAATGCTGCATGTTGTGAGTTTATGTGTTATTACTGGAGATATTTAGGATTTCACCAGCTGCAGCACAACCAGATTAACTGGAGAAGAAACCTCAACCACAACAACTGGAGTGACATATTAAGGAATATAAAGTTGAAATTCTAAATCAACCCAGAAGACCAGACAGAATTGAACAAGAACTGAGATGTGAAGAAAGCAAGCTCTTCTGCTCTTCTTGGTCAAGCAGATCCAACATCTAAAGATCTCTGACTCAACGGAATGTTCTCCCACACAAACATTCTACACAACAGCTTTTCTGCCACATTTGTTGAGCTGGAATCGGTTCATTTTATCTAAAGGATATTTTGTCTCTGTTGATGCTGAGTGTAAAACCTACAGATCTGGATTCAGGCTTCTTGGTCTTCCTCAGGGTGACATAGGAGGCAATGGTGGAGGACTCTGGGGGGCTCATGGGAGATTTGGTCCTCGGAGAAATTATGCCCACTGGGTAGAGAGGCACTGTTGGAGAGATGGCAGGGAACACTGTCACTTCCACAATAGCAAACGCACACTGCCATCAGGCTAATTGCTCATGTTGTGGCAGAACATTCAGCGTGCTTCATTTCACAAAAGGTACAAGACATGTTGTTAACAAACACACGAGACATTCAGGGACATCATTGCTGTTGATCAGAACCGTGTCATTTAGAAATAGTTTTAGAAGTGTTTCCGTGCAGTAACAGAAGAAAGGATCAACTTTAATTTCACTGCTACAAATACAATAAGAAAACAATACTATCTATCTATCTATCTATCTATCTATCTATCTATCTATCTATCTATCTATCTATCTATCTATCTATCTATCTATCTATATATATAATACATAACACATACATATACATCTCTAAAATAAGATAATGTGAAGCGTCAACTCAGACATCACACTGATAAGCTTAGAGAAATCCATATAGTGTCTGCTCTCTGAGAATTAAAATGGCATGTATTTAATGATTCATAGTCTTATGCAAAGGGGTACATGGATTCCAAGTGAGCCATTTGATATTTTCAGAATCCTACTATGGTACCATGCCATACAACAGCTGTGACTGCACCACTTTTTAATTCAAGTATTGTTCATCCTGGGTCTTGTTCTCATAATTGTTGCAATTTTGACTTTGGATCATGACAACTTTGGACTTGTGGCAAGGAACCTCTGGAGAGTCTGGAAACCTCCAGAAGTTCAGAAACAAACAAAACAAGCAAAGCAAGCAAAACAAAATTCTGAGCCAGCATAAGTCAGTTCTTCCAACGCTTGTCTGGGCCCAAGTTACCTGAGGGAGTAGCAATCCAAAAGAAAAAAAGTGCAAAACTGTGTTTGTTCATAATTATGTTGAATTTCTCTGTAAATCAAGCTTCTTTTTTTAAAAGAGCCAACAAACCCAGTTGTGGAAAGAAGCTCACTGTTATTATTTTGAAAACTTAGATTTATTATCAGCTGTATGATTTGTTTTTTGACCAACTAGAGCAAAAGAAAAAGGCTGATATTGTCCGTCAGTAAGCAGATTGAGATTTCCTTTCCTCAATTTTGATCTTTAAAGATGTACTTTTTTACAAGTGATTCAACATTTCAGAAGTATCTTCAAAATGATGTTTAGATGTTTATAAGGTCTCCTGGGCTTTTTTAACCATACATACAGTTTTTCTTCTTATACCATAATTTCAATTCAATTCAGTTTATTTTGTATAGCCCAATATCACAAATTACAAATTATCCTCAGAGGGCTTTACAATCTGTACACATACGACATCCCTGACCTTTGACCTCACATCGGATCAGGAAAAACTCCCCAAAAATAATGATGCCCATCACTGGACTGTAGATGTTGCTACTGGTCGACAGTGAACGTCGTGTTACTCAAAATGGCCTTTTACAACAGTTAGTTCTGACCAAATAATTACATTTGAGGAGGCGTTCCATAAGTGCTGTAACTACATCAACAGTACAACAGCACTGGGAATGTTAACTACACGTATCAATCCATTTCAGCATTTCAGTGACGTAGGGGCCTCAGTGCACACTAGTTACTAGTTATGAAGCACACACACACACACACCAATGTGTTTGATTTTACAGTCTAATAAGTTATTAAGGCTAACACCCTCTCCTCGCCACGGGACCCAATGCAACCGCACTGTCTATATTTATTATGCCCCTGCTGCGCTTTACAGGCACTAGAATAACGGGGAACTACATTAACCCTTAACTGATCTGGAATGTACGACGATGGGAAGGAACAACGCTGGATACTTCAGTAACAGTTGCTTTGTAGCCTGGGAGTAGAACAGCTGTCCCTGATGTTACCCAGGATGTGCAAAGAGGCACACTTCGTACACACACCACAGCATGAGAGCCACTGGCATGGAGAAACCTTCTGGGACCTCATGGCAGTGAGTGGATATTTTTATATAAACATGTTGTGTATTGTGATTCATAATGAGTTGCGAAACATAGTCTGAAAGCCGGAGACCAAGGAACAATGGAACAATGTACTGTCGATCAAACGGGAACATGTGCATGTGTTGCTTAGCAACAGTCCACTTGCGGAACTATTTATGTTGGCAGAATCAAATAAATGATTAGAAATACAAACATATCATTATCTGTTGTGGCTTCTAAACTAATAAAGGGAGTTTGTGGAGCATAACAATATATTAAACTCACTGTACTGAATATCAGCAGCATTTCCAACATTGCCTACATGTATGTGCATTTACATGAGTCTGGAGCTACCTTTTGAAGCTGAAGTGTCCTTACTCTCAGCAGAGCTCTCTGGCTTGTCCTTGTCTTCACTGTTGGCCTCATCTCCTTCCTCCTTCACCGTGGTCAGCTCAGGCTCGCTCTTATACAGCCGGTAGTCTGGAGCTTGCTGTGAGGGAGAGATTTATCAGGGTCAGAATACATGCACGCACACGCATGCGTACACGCACGCGCACGCGCACACACACACACACACACACACACACACACACACACACACACACACACATATAATTCACGTCATTCTGCAGCAGAGCAGTGTCTCATGCCTGTGTGTTGTGTATGTTTAGGTAATAGCCAGAAGGAAAGAGGACTCTGGGAAAGTGAAGGTCTTGTTACACTGGACACCAGAAGACATGTAAGTCCTGCTGTCCTCTCTTTCCGCTCATCATCACTATTTCCCCGTCTTCACTTCCTCCTCCTGCTCTGCTCCCCTCACCCTCTTTTAGCAGTAAATCAAAATAACAGATCAAATTATTAGTCAAATCAGTTCCAACTGCTGAAATGATCTTGGACACAAAGGAATGACAAGTTCAAACTTATTTATTCAATAATGTTGGGCCCTAAATGTATCCCACAATATAATAAAGTTTAGTTTTATGTGTGTTTTTTTGTGCACACGCACGCACGCACGCACACGCACACAATGTGTGAACTTTGAGAAAAAGCAGGGGTTCTTTGGTTGCCACACTAGATCTGTATGGAAGTATAATGTATTGAATGAGTACAGACGCTCTTTCACACTGTTGATGTGGATCATTAGGGCACGAGCACCAACAAGCAGCCAGTCTGTGAAGCTTCTCTTCCTCCTTCTGTTTCATGGATTGTGGAGGTCTGGATCGTGGTCCATGCCTACTACTGATTATTCATAATTTCTGTCATGTTCATTGAATGTGTTGTAACTCTGTAATGCTGTTCATCTGGTCACATGACATCTATTCATCTGTCCATCCGGGGAGAGGGATCCTCCTCTGTTGCTCTCCTTAAGGTTTCTTCCCTTTTTTCCCTGTGAAAGGGTATTTTCTATTTATTGGAAGTTTTTCCTGATCCGATGTGAGGTCAAAAGTCAGTGATGTCGTATGTGTACAGATTGTAAAGCCCTCTGAGGGTAATTTGTGATTTTGGGCTCTACTAAATAAACTGAATTGAATTATTTAAATTGAATAGATTATTAGTAAGCTTTATATTTGTAGTCTTTGAGTGCATCTTTGGGGTGCTTGAAATTGTGCACATGCCTCACATTTGGTGAACATACATATTTGATTTGGCTCTGGTGGGGCAAATTGGTTTAATAACACCCCCTAACATTTTCCAGAGTCAAGAGCCCAACCTTCTACTTGCACGTGGCTGTATAGAAATTGGTTGGTGTATGAACATGTGGATATGTATAAAACGTCGCTTGGAAGTCAACCATAAACCCAACAGGAAGTAAGCCATTTACTTCCATGTGCAATCTTAGGCAGTCCTAAAGAAGTCCGCCTACAGAATTCACTAGATCTACCTCAAGTTTGGTCAGGACAATCCACAGACCTTCACGATCCTGCCGTGGAAGCCATTCTGGCAATTCTCATTGGAACAGGAAGTTGTAAAATGTCCAACATTGTCCAATCTGCACACCGGTGAGCCTGACAGGCGGGAAGGTGTGAGGGCCCGATCCTGACTGTTTTCAGCTTTAATTTCTTAATGCTGTTAATATTAGGAGGTACAAATCCAAAATTTACTGTGAGTTCATGACCAATTAGGACCAATGTATGGGGAAAATAAATCTTGACATTGCATGAGAAACATCTTTATGAGATAGTCGTAATTTTACATAGAAATGTATGATATTTTATCAGTTACAGCTATTAAGTTACAGCTATAATAGCTGTAACTTAACATTTTTGAGAATTCCTGAAAAGGTTATATTTACAATAAATAAACTCATAGATTTACATGCAAAAGTCGTATTTCAGCATTTATTTATGAAATAGCATGACTTAAAAAACAAATCCCTTACATTGGTTATTTATAACCCTGAATAGCATACGCGTTTACAGATAATGGATGGATGCTTTTTTATAGCACCAATAAGTGCCATTGCAATAGTAGAGGCATAAATGGGAGTTCTCTGGTGCTATACAAAGTATTTTTGAATGAGCACACTAAGGCAAGACACTTAAAACACAAGTGTACAACATCACCCTCATATGAATGGAATTCCGCAAATAAATCCACGTAGAATCCAGAATGGGTCTGATCATGACAGTGATGGCTGGATGGAGCATGGATTGAAGGGGTAAAAAGCAAAACAACACTGAAATGAATCGCAGGTATCCAAAATGGCACTTGTTAAGGAATGAGTCTCCTTAGTGTATCAAGTCAGCCTTCAGGGTGGATTGGAGATGTGAAAATGATATACATGGATGTACAAATGCTTGTGAGCCCACAGAATCACAGTGAAGCAAAGATGTGGACGGGGGGAGCAGACATGGGAGGGCATGAAGGTTCTCAGCGGTTCTTACGCTGTGCACTCCGTTCCTGGCACCGGCCTTGCGATCCTCGGGGCGGTGCATGTGGGGGGGCAGGCGGCCGCCGGGGTGTGATTGGTGGGGGGGCACGTGAGGGGGGCGCTCTGATGAGTCGTAGTACTGGGGGAGGGGCGGGCGGGGGGGCACGCTGTCGCCCTCCTTGAGAGGACTGAGGGGCAGCAGCGTCACTGCCTGTTGACAGTTAACACAGATGGTCTCATTCTTAGGAAATCATATGCTCTGACTGGACTGTACCAACAGCTGCCGGCTTATGTTCTGAGCTGTAAAACCAGACCAATGATCTGAAAGATGAAGGCAGCTGCAGAGATTAATGTCTGCATGTCTGTGGCTGGACCAAACACAAACACAAAGATCAGCGGTCAAACTTGCACCGATAACGCACAACTAGAATTGGCTTTGTGTTCAGCCTGAACACACCTGCAGAGTTGGCTTCTGTAAGGCAAAGCACAGAGCTATTACCTGAGCTCAATAGCTAATGGGCAATGAGGGGCACCATACAAAGGTAATCATCAAGTTGATTGTATCTTGGAATACACATAAAAAGTGCTGCAATACCAACTGCCTGTATTTGGCAAACAGGTCCCTTTGACAGATTAGGTACGTCATTCATATCAAGCTGAATTAAAGTGAAACCAGTGGCTGCCTGGTCAGAATAAAATCAATGGAAGGCTCAACTGCATGTCGATGTCTCAGTGACTGCACTCTTTGCAATGGTGCAAGTTAAATCTCATCTTTTATTGGCACTTGAGCAAACTACTATTTCATTAGCTACTGGCCATGTGCTTCATGCTAACTCTGGAGTTAGCCTGCAGCAGGCGTCTCAGATACCTGCTCAGCCCTTGATGTTGGTTGCTTTCCATACCAAAATCACAGACTCATTCTGTCTCCAAAAGGACTTTTAAGGCTTAATTAAGATTTGAAAGCTGAGAGTGGTGTGCTGTGTGTGCTGGGCGCTGCCTTACCTCATTCTTCTGTAGACTGGAGAGCGGTTTGGAGCCAGGTAAACCTGGTAAGAGAATATGGAGAGAAGAACTTTAATATATTCTATGATAAAAGACATCGGAAAAAGTATTAGTAGTCACATGCTTATGGAATGTAACTCATCAGATAAATATGAAATTAATCTGAGAATGTTACTTAAAGGAACAGTGTTTAGGATTTAGGGGGATTTATTGCCAGAAATCTAATCGATTATTCCTAACTATGTTTCCATTCGTGCATAATCACCTGAAACTATTGTTTCATGTTGTTACGTTACCTGAAGGCCACTGTAGTTCTCTACACACTAGGGAAGGGAGGGGTGAGTGGAGGGGTATTAAGCCAGATGCAATCTGCAACCTCACAACTAGATGCCATTAAATCTTACACACTGCTCCTTTAAGTGTTACTGGTGACTCACTGCTGTCTGTGCTCCGCTGTGGCTTATTTTTGTCCAGAGCCTCCATCACGTCCTGGATCCTCCAAAGCTCCTTCTGGATCTGGATGTGCCGCTGGCTAGGAGGTTCTGTCTGAGGACACGCACACAGATATATATGCTGTTAAAAGCTTTAACATCCCTAAAGGTGTGTGTGAGTGTGTGTGTGTGTTACCTGTGGGCTGCCCAGGGCCTCCAGCTGCTCCAGCAGGTTGGACTTGGCCAGAGTGACATCTGCCCCCATCCTGTCGTACTCCCTCCAGGAACGCTCCAACTCCTGGAACCAGGACACCAGCCAACAGGAGTCATTGGACTGTGTGTGTGTGTGTGTACGTTTATGTGCTCGTGTTTGTGTGTGTATGTATGTATGTGTGTGTTGTGTGTTGTGTGTGTGTGTGTATATGTGTGTATGTTTATGTGTATGTATGTATTGATGTATGTATGTATGTATGTATGTATGTATGTATGTATGTATGTATGTATGTATGTATGTATGTATGTATGTATGTATGTATGTATGTATGTATGTGGGGGGGAGGGGGGCGACTGTGGGTCAGTGGTTAGCAGGTCTGTCTTTTAATCAGGGGGTTGGTGGTTCAATCCCCGCCCTAGTCGATGTGTCCTTGAGCAAGACACTTAACCTTGAATTGTTCCCTGTAGCTGTTCTACAGTGTATGAATGTAACATGGTTGTAAGTCGCTTTGGATAAAAGCGTCAGCTAAATGACATGTAATGTGTGTGTGTGTGTGTGGGTGCGGGTTTGTGCATGTGCCCAAACATCTACTTGGCAAAAGGAATTCTTCTACCTGAATCCATACTTTCCATTTATCCCACTTAACCCGATATTTGAAATAAAACGTTATTGGTGCTAAAACACAAGAGATATGTACCATTAAGCCTCGCTCTCCTTGTAGTAAGCACCACACAGGTCGGAAAATACGGACATCACCAACATGGGCCTGGATTTCATCTTTTCTTCTTATGTGGCTGTGTTCGGGACATTTCTGGGCAAAGAGCACCCGCATGGGGCTGTGACCCCCAGCCAATAATAGAGTGCAGGATGAGCACTCTATTATCAGGTGTCTTTGTCCCGCCCCTCTGTCCCTGTCTAGCTCTGTCAGATACTAAGTGGTCAGTTAAGAAGGGCTTGTTTCTCTCTCTCCTGCCGTGTACAGAGTAGCTGTGTGTGTGGATGGAGGTGTTGGGTGTTCCGTAGTGCTTTGGAAGGAGAACAAGGTGAAGCAGATTCATTGCGTTGCTGTCACTAACTCGGCACCCTCTCTTCGTTCCCTCTATTGCTCTCTTTCACTCGCTCACTCGTTGAGCCAAAGAGTGGCCAAAATATGAATGCCTTGTGTTTACAAGCAGCAACCAACAAATGTAAAGCACACGTTAAATATAACCACAGTAAGAGGCTTCATATTTTCTGCACATTGTATATTCTTTAGAATGAAATGTGCGATATAAATAAAACTGTTTGCTCTGAAGGTGCAACCATATCACCATATCATCCATAATCACACTGATATTGTGGACTGATCTAAGCATTAGATCACAGTTTGATCTATTACTACTGACATTGTGACAAAATCATGATTTTCCTTTTTCCATCTTTTCCATCTGCACAAAAACGAGCTGGATTTTACATCCTGCTCATGGTTATTTACAAAAAGTATCTACTGTTGCCAAAATGGCATCTTTCTAAGAGCTTGTTGTTGATGAGCATGGAGTGTGCACACGTGTCTGCCTGAACACCATCTCTTGGAAGTGCCAAACACTTCCTGCTCTGAGGAGCTCGATCAATACAGCTGTTTCTTGGATTGCAGATGTATTCTATGATGTAAAATGCCAGTGTGGAAGTATCCTTGGTTGTCTGACCTCCACCTCCTCCACCTGTGCTGCAGTGATGTGTGTGCTGGGTGTGCTCACAGTGGAGACTCTGGACAGCTCTCTGCAGGTGCTGAGTAGGCCGTTCTGCAGCACGTCTCTCTGCTGGACCAGACTCTGTGTGGCTGCAGCATTGGAGCTGCTCTGTTCACTCAGCTCCTGACTGGCAGACAGCAGGGCCGTCTCAAGAGTGTGCTGCCACACACACACACACACACACACACACACAAATACTTATTGTACACACAAGTCTACACCGAGACACACCAATGAATACACACGCTGATGGCTGTACCTTCTCTCTGTGTAGCTGCTGCAGTTTCTCCTCCTGCATCCTCACTGCCTGGTCCTGCTCACACAGTCTGCTCAGCTTAGTCTGACACACACAAACACAGACATGAACGAAGCGTCCTTTGAATCTTAGCATCTCTGTCACTGAAAGTGGGCGGGTCTTACGTCTATGTCAGGCTCCTCTGTGCACTGAATGAAGGAGCTGTCTTTGAAGTCATCTGGACTGGTCTGAGTTGAGGAGGCGGAAAAAGAGATGGACAGCAGGGGGCGACAACAACACATCTGTTAGGTCGGAGAGCTGAGCGCTACAGCCACTCAGAGTTCTCCTCCAAAATGCTATGAAGGGATATTGTGGCTGAATATTATAATGTAGAGAGAGGTGAGTGAGGTGTAGCCCGAGAGAACAGATGCATGCAAATCATTATCAAATAAAGCCCCAAACTATTTTAGATATTAATCAAATGCATAAGTGTAATTTCCCATTGGTGACTGGGAGGACATGTGCACCAAATTAGTTTTGTCTCCTCTGCTGTAACAGTTTCAGTCTGATTTACTTGCTAAAATCTCAGTAAACACTGTACTATTACAAATATAATAATGGCATGATAAGTTCATCTACATTGTCTTCATTGTGCAGACACTACTCAGGACATTTAAAACGCAAATGCATGTTGAGGACAATGAGAACATGTGACATTGCGTTATTTAATTATTTCAAGAAAAAAGACACTGTGGTTTATACACACCATGCAAGTAGCCTGGGAGACTAAGGTGAGAGCAAAATGTAATTTTAGATCACGTATGTTAGTGCCCTCAATAGAAATATATACAACTATAAGTGAAGGAGTCAACCATTGGAGACAGAACATTCCCATCCATTCAAACTGCTCCTATTAAGAGATAAATCAATTTACTAATTCTTCATGATTCCCTCTGGGTTATTCTTGGCATGGTGTGTAAATGATTAATCGTTACTTAGTTAATAGCTGACAGTTAATAGTAATAGTAGCCTCATTTCAGCAACGTCCCCATATTGTGAGACCTTGGGTTGGGGTTGTTTACTTCTACAGGTTAAGGGATGAATTATTTAATAACTCTGTATCATGCTGTGGAAAACAGACCTGAGAAGGTCTTTCATTGCAGTTCATTAAAATAACACACCGTACGGCAGAGATGGAGAAGAACAAAATGACTGATCTCTATGTTTAGAGTGTCAAGTCTCCACTGTCTTGTCCATTCAATGCACCTTGAAAGCAGCAGTGTTACATTACATTACAGACAGGGATGGATGACGGCAGGTTGTTAGCCATTTAGAGTTCAGTGATAAAAACTCACGATTGACCCAAGTTCATTTTACAGAGCACATTATTATGTTCTGTTCCAGGAAAAACAGCTGAGAGACAAAGGTAGGAACCCTCACTTTGATTAGCGCTGCCTGAAGACTATTTCACCCACTGGAAGTCATGAAGAAATGCCGTACTATCACCGGACAGAAGAGCTTCAATGAAGATGTGACACCGTCGCTGCAAACTGTGCTTGATTGGTTTAACTATATCAATCACTCAATGGTCACCAAACGATATTTTTCTAAAGCTAACTTTTCTGCTTGTGCAGACTTTGAGAAAAGACCCTGACGTTGCAGCTGTTGCATCTTGATAGTCAAACAGATCAAGTACGAAAGCAATGAGCCGGTCAATGATCAGGATTACATGTTCAAATGATTCTGCTCTTAGAAATCCATCGGACTGACTAGTGCTCAGAATTACTTTTGTGTCTCAAGCCATTTACAACTATTCATTTGAATAATGAAAAACATTAGGATCATTGATCTCCACAGCACATCTGAGGCAAACACATCCAGACAATGTAAGCATTTCCAAAGGGATGACGACATGGAACAGAGCTGTATGGAGACAGACGTGAGAGGAGGAATCAGTATCTATGGGACATTATACCATAAGCCATGCTCGCTTCAGGTCACATCAAACACATTGAAGCAAAGAAATGAGATGTACTGAACCAAAACAAACTACATAAACACTTGAAATCATGTTGTGATGATACCTGGGATGTCTACTGGCTAACAACTGATTAATGAACAGACTGCCTGCAATCAAAGTTGTAAAACAAGAATGTGAAGGGGAAGACGTGGATACACTGGGTACTGGGGCAAAGGTCTGGTTTGAGTCTGCTCCACTTTAGTCAGGTTCAAATTAAAGATTTAATTTAGAAACAACAGGAAGGAAGTTTGGGGCAAACAAAACCCCAAACTGTCTTGACCCTGACTCAAACCAGAACATGCTAAGGACCTTACTTGCTGATAGAGTTGCGGCCTCGGTGCCGAGTTCTCGATCATAGTGTGAATCATGAAGATTAGAGGTTCATTCTCCTTCGTCTAGCCAAGGAGAAAGAGGATACAATGGTGTAATAACACAGCAGTATCATGTATATATCATGTCTGATATCCAGGAGCTGGTGAGAAACCAACCCTCTTCTTTTCCAAAGCTCTGACTAGAAGTTGGGATCATATTTACCAAAGAAAAGGGTATGGAACATGATCAAATATGTGATTTGGAGTAAACAGAGTTAATGGATAGTTCCACTACATGTTCCACATGTACATGAACTGACTGAGAATACAAAAATTGACTGAATCTTTAGAGGAAGAGGAACATCTCTTTAAATAGCCTCTTTGTACTTTGGGACAATACAATATATTTTTTAAGTTGTATCCAAACTGCTAGCCCCCTCCCTCCTACCCAGCCTGTCCAAGGCTATTCGCTCCTTAAAGCCCAGCGCAGTGGGAATTAAATAATGCACCAACTGTGGGAAGACCAGCACTAACCAACAGGCCAATAATAAACATTACATTATATCCTGCCATGATCAGTTGGCCTGTGAACTGGAGAACAATGGAAGTGAGATTCCAGTGGAAACATCCATATTATTTCTAACATTAACAGTTTGGATAACAAATACTTGTCACTTGTTGAACCATTGGCCTCATACCACTACTGTTCTGCTCTCTACAAAGCCTGCATGTAAACACAATTTTGACATTTACACTTATTCCCCGGCACACACTCAGTTTGTTGTCTGAGCTCGTCTTGGGTGTACAAGGCGAACCCATATGCAGCAACGCTCCACATGGGTTCATTGATTCTACATTTGTTTCAGGTTAAGATATTTATTTGTTTGCAAATACCCCCCCACCCTCGAACTATAACAGCCCACATACCAGTCTCAAATTCCAATGTTTTTGATCCGTGAGCCAATGATATTGCAGATTTACTAAGACACAACAAGTGTGTTTCCTGGTCACAGTTTGGTTACATCCTCCTCGTGCTCCATGCAGTTCTTCTGCTGCCGTAAAGATGTTGATCCCTCTGAGCTACAAACAAGTGTTGTGATTCTGATCAGCAGCTCTATCTGCAATAATATCTTCCCTGCTCTGAAGATAAATGAACATGAGCTCAGGTCTGCAACCTGTTTCAAGTCTCCGCAAGATCATTTTCATGGCACACTGAACTCAAATGAAACTAATAGCTTCCTGCCGGTTTGCTTATTTAATAAAGCATGGCATTTATTGAAAATGTTAGTAAAAGAGCTTAAATATGAAAACCATCATTACGGTCCTCTATCCTACCTAAATCAATACAGAATCAAATGACAGGCCTTAAGAACATTGGTATAAGAGCTGAGTCTGTTCATGTTAAATAATTCTGAGTAAACCAGGAAAAAGAGATCAAGAAAAAAAGATGAACAAGAAATAGAGAAAGAAATAGAGGCCTGGAACAGAGATTATCATAACTCATAAACATGCATTTAAGTTGTCTCGAAACAATGTTAAACAACAATTGTTAGTTTCCACTCAGGGTTAAAAACAGTGGAAATGTTTTATATTTTGGACTTCGATGGAGACAGACAGGAGTGAGCTCAGAAGTCCTCACCTGGCTGTCCAGGTAAATAAGGTTCCTTTGGAGGTGATGAGAAAGAACATCAGTCTGCAGTCGCCACAGAGGAAGGAAGAGAGGAAGAAGGAAGAGTGACAGGAGAGGAGGAAACAAGGGAGTCAATGGCCCATTTCAACAGGAAGGAAGAGGTCATAAAAAGGGAAGGCAGAGAATGAGATGTCAAGGCAGCTCTGCATATTTAATTATTATTGTATATTTATTTTTCAGTGAGAATAAACTTAAACTGTAACCATACTGTAGTTGCCCTGCACTGATATTGTAGACAGAAAGACATTTTAAAAGGTTTGCATTGAACGGTAAAACATGTGATTGAATATTAAACCACGGTTTGGCACAATCAATATCAGTGTTCAGTCTGGTGATATCAGGGTTAGACGAGGTGGTTACACTTTTAGCTGACCCCCATAACTGAAGAACAGCAGAATAAGAAAGGTCATGTCTTTATCTACAGCTGGATTCTGTGCTCCTAATATGGTATTTTGTTCATAATAGTACATGGAGGGCTGGCCGAATCCTTCAGTAGATAGTTATAGCAATAAAAACGCAGAACTAATGTGAATATGACGCAAAAAAAAGAGTCACCGTTCACTTCAGTCCAGTAAGTTGAGAAAATAGATCATTTTACATTTAAGAAAACAAACAACAAAAATATCCCAAATCCCAAATGGTACATACAGTATATATTACATTGCTAGCTTTTATTAAAGGCATATGGTTAAACTGTTAGCGGTTAACTTATTATATTCTGCTAAATGAATTCTGAAATGTACAGAATTTCAAGCATTCAGTCCAAGACACAAGACAACGTGCTGCACTGCAAGTGTGCAGGACTATTTTGATAACTGGTATACCAGACACACTGCACACCTACTGTACATGCATTATCAACGAGCTTACTCCAAGCAAGATTTCTTTGAACTGAACAGGTCGATGCCACAAAGAATACAATTTATGATGTACATGGAGCTAAAAGGAGATGCTATGTTGTTTGATACTTCAGCTCCCATTCATCCATGCTCTCCTGGCCCACCACCGCACATGCTCAAACACACACATATACATGTGCAAAAGAAATCCCATAGATTCCAACACCCACCATCCTGCGCAGACATTAATGCAACAACGATACTCCAAAATGAAATTGAATTTGGCGTGTTCTTATAACTAAATGTTAGATTTGTCCCCTGCAACTAGTCAAACATGTCATTTGACTGACACATCAGGTTAGTCTAAACTTACTTATTGTAAATGTGTGAAGGGCTGAAGCTGGAATGTGGGTCACCTTCAACCAATCCTTTAGGAATCCCAGTTCCCTTCTTACTGCACTGTGGACCCGGGGACGAAGAGAACAGACATACATGGAGATACATGGAGCTGTGTCTTGTTCATCAGCTCACGATGAGGATGTTCACCTTGCAGGTGAAATGACCTTTTCGCCTGGGAAGACAAGCACTTTTCTTTGTTGTTGGTACCGAGCAGTGATGTTTTACTGTTTAAGTGTCTTCAGTTCTATGGTACTGGTACTGGAAAATTCCCACAGTGTTTTACATTACATTACATTACATTACATGTCATTTAGCTGACGCTTTTATCCAAAGCGACTTACAATAAGTGCATTAAACCATGAGTCCAAACTTAGAACTTCCTTTCATATGTGTCTGTATTATTGGTGTGGTTATATTTTGAAATGTTTCCCAAAAGATTGTACCACATGTTCTGTGGTACTTAACCATAAATCAAAATTGCCATTTGGCGTTCAGTGTGCTGGACCAAATGTATTACAATTCATTAACATGAAACCAAATTTCATGGCAATTCTTCTGAAAATGTAAACTTGTTTGAGTTCATATCAGCAGAACATCAAAGTCAGAAGAACAATCGTCGGTAAACACGCATGACGGAACCACCTTCTGTGCCAATGTGTTCTGGTAGATGTCCTCTGGATAAGTTCAACTTCAACCTGCTTATGAAATTTGATTCACAAAGTCTCTTGATAATCCATCTGACAGTTGTTGAGATGTTTCAGTCCGGACCATTCAGCTTTAACTTCCAACACTTAAAGAAATAGCTTGAGTCTTCAGCTCAGAATACACCGAAAGCAATTTCATTTGGAGATAACTAACAGTCTCATGCAAGGAACCTCCCCTTGCGAATACACATAAACACAAAGAATACTGCTTGGTTGGGAAAGCACCAATGTGTACATGCACACACACATAGTGTACAGACTCAGTGCTGACCTTAGCGTTGGGCCCCTCCAAACCCAGGGCCATGAGCTGAGCTACTGTGTGTTCCCGGAGGCTGGTGAGCTCCGCCTGCTGCCGGCGGAGCTTGATCAGGAGCAGAGTCAGCTCCTCGGGCTGCACAGAGCAACACACAGAGGAGAGAGGAAGAGCTGCCACACTGACAACAACACCCTCTGATGACCTTTAAGAGGAGAGGAACTACTGCAACGGATCATCCAGTAAGACACATTCGAATCATTTAAACCCTTTATTGTATTTTACGCTTATGTTGTCATGTCATGTATGTTGAACCGCAGACATGTCAGCCCCCAGCTTCAAATGTCAGCTCCCAGCTTCACCTCCTCTGTTTTACATCTAGCTTAGTGAGTTAATTAGTTTGTTTTGGATTTATTCAGGAAAGTTAATTGAGACTGCGATCTCTTTTTGAGAACAAATAAAATATATACACAAGAAACAGTGTGAACAGAAGCCTCAGCATGCACCATGAGAGGGGAAAGGTGCTATCCAAGTCCTAGCGTATGATGCAAGGTTTAAAAGAGGGGCCTTCAAAGGAGGCTTGGGACTGACATAGACGGACATGTAAGGCTTTTGTTGAAATATTCATGACAGTTATCTGTGTATCTGCTGATACAATTCAAAACCTTATTCTTAGCCATAGGGGACAGAAGAAAATACACAACCGGCATATTAATGCTTTATGAGGCTGTTCTGGCTTACAAGCAAGCATTACCTATTTACTCATCCTGCAGATACAGAACCAACTCTTTCCACTTTGTTGTATTGTGCTGGGCATGTAGTGTACATTTACAAGAGCATGTTTGTTGAACAGCTGCCTGAGGTCAAACCAAAGGAGATTACACTAAAAAAGAGCTGTAAGACTAAAACAATAAGCTAAAAGAGGATACCAAACGTGTGATCATTCTCAATGGCTTCATCATTTCGAGTTAACCCTTTCACATTACATGTCGTCATTTGATTCATGCGTGATATTACAACTATTGATTAGTGACTTTAAGCTGCATTTATCAACATCTTCATATCAACAATGGCTCAAATGGCTTTGTGTAATGTAGAGGGGTCACTCGTAGAGGCACACATGAAAGTAATGGTCTCTGCAACCCTACAGAGCTCTTTCATCTCATTGTTTTGGTTGAGTCTCACCACTCTCATGTGGAGCGTCCAGCTAAAGAGCTAGGCAGCTCCCTGAGGAGTGAAGACCCAAACAAAGCTAGAAGGAGCGTGAATAATGGACTTAACGTTTGCCTAGTGGCCAAAACACGACTTCAAATGAATGATAATGTTGTTGCTGCTTTAAGGGAAAAGATTGCACTTTTCTCCAAACAAGCTGAAGAAAATAATACAGTTGCAGTCTTCACCATTACAAGTTTGAAGGATGAAGGCACACAGTCTCGTTTGAAAGGGTTCCTACGTTTGACATGAGGCTAAGTGAGCTATGAAATAAACTGCATCTGAGAGAAATCAATATAATATGTCAACTTAAGAAGAAATGTTCCTAAAAATGCAACAGCCTTTCACTGACCTCATAACTTAGCTGTCATCTACTTTCTATGTTAAAGACACAAACACATTCCTGCAGACACAAGTAACAACACCGATCTCACCCACACACACACTCATCTTATCGTTACTTGTGACACAGTGAAATAAAGGAACACAGCCATCTGGGAAATTACTGGAAAATCTTTCTCATCAAACTGCCGAGCAACTCGACTGCTGTCAAGCAATCACATTATTCACAGCTTGCGGCAAACAGAAATATCAGTGCTGCTCCTTCATTGCCGCTTCAATTTACGAGCAAAGACCATTTCACTGTGTGTGTGTGTGTGTGTGTGTGTGTGTGTGTGCGCTGTCATTAAGAGACAATGACATTGTCAATAATTACATTGGACCCGCTGGGACAAAGAGTAAAACACAGCAATGAGATGCTGCAGAGAAGAAAACATCATTGATGGATGTGTGAGTTTTGACGAGTGCGAGTGTTTGAATGTCAGCGATGGGCGGCTTTGCCTGTTTTCCATATGTAAAAACTATCTGAGGGAGGAGAGGGGGAGCAGAACAACACTCACCATCTTGCCTTGCAGGGACTGTGGGGTGATGGACTGTGGAGGGACCCCGATTGCGATGGATCGTCGGTCAGGTTGGTAGCTGTACTGTGGGGGAGGGGGATGAGACTGGAGGGGATTTAACAGAAGAATATTATTTCACTAATAATAATTAATCAATGGCATGCATAATGATGACTGTCAGTTAATTATTTGTAGTTAAGTAGCTAATGCAAACTGAATGTATCCACTAACCGACAGGAACTTCACTGCATCAAAAGAGGAACATTATTAAAATGAGAAGGTAACAATAGGAAGCAGTCAGCCATAACATCATCCTGTTATCTATTGGCCAACATCTGCTCTCTTTGTCAGCAAACACAGGACAATGATTGGACTCAATTAATGTTAATGTAATTGAATTCTGCTGCTACAGTGGGCTAAAATTAATGCATTGAGGCAGCGCATTGTTAAACTAAAAAAGACAAAAGTAAAATAAACAAAGCCATTTAATCTCGTATTCCGTTTTACGGCAACAACAACACTGGATGAACACCTCACAAAGCAGGGAACACATTTCACAAAAATATCAAAAAGAACTTCATCCTTTCAGAGATTGAAGATTATTACACTTCCGTTCAACTCATTGCTTCCTTGATCTGAGCTGTCATTGCACAGCCTGGCATGGGGTTGGACCTGGGCTTCAGATGAGGATTGGACTCATCCACTGAAGTGAGAATTATCCACTGAATGCAAACCCAACTCTTTTCAGACCAACCCGTTCTCAGTCCCAAACCCTCCGCTTGGTCAGTGCCCCTGGGCATCGGAGGTCGACACATGGAGGACCCCCATGGCTACTGTATGAGACGCATCAAGCTTTCAACTAACTCCAATGTAAACCCTCACACAGTCGTAGTCGACGGTGAGATGGACTGTACTTGTATATCTCTGAGAGGGGTGAATAAACTTGATCCTATACCAGTACAACCATGCTTCTCTATTCAATATGTCACTGAATCTACTGTCACCAGAGTTCTAGGCTCACTCAAGAACTCAAGGGCCAAAGATGTTTATGGAATTGACAATATTTTTCTAAAGAAACACAAAGGCACACTCGCTCACCCAATCACAAACATTGTGAATAACTCTCTCAGGCAATGTGTGTTCCCAAAAGGATGGAAATCAGCCATAGTAACGCCCATTTTTAAGTCAGGAGATTCAACCGATGTCTCCAATTATCGGCCGATCAGTATTCTTCCTGCTGTTTCCAAAATTGCTGAGAAATGTGTTGCAGAGCAACTTACTAAACATCTCAACAGCTCTCCATAAAATGGATAAAGGGGGGGGGGGGGGGGGGGGGGGGGGGGGGGGGGGGTAGTAGCAGCGTTTTTTCTTGACCTCAAGAAGGCTTTTGATACGGTTAATCACAATGTCCTGCTTAATAAATTGTCAAGTTTTAACTTTTCCCGAGAGTCTCTTGCCCTGCTGAAATCCTACCTTGAAGGAAGAACACAGTGTGTCAGAGTGGGTGATGTTTCATCATCTACTCTAAGATCTACTGTGGGAGTACCCCAGGGTTCTATTTTGGGACCCCTTTTATTCAGTTTATACATTAATGATTTGCCGGACGTCTGCGATGGGTGTGATATTCAAATGTATGCTGACGATACAGTGATGTATGTGCATGCAAAGAACAAAGAACAAGCTGCACTCAAACTCACGTCCACAATGACTAATGTAACTAAATGGCTTGCAAATTCCTGCCTTCATCTGAATATTAAAAAGACTGTTTGTATGTTCTTCACAAGGAGGGCTTGCAAAGTGTCACCGGAGCCAGACGTTTATGTTGCTGGTGAGAGGCTACAGGTAGTGTCATATTTTAAATATTTAGGTATTTTTATTGATTCTAATCTCTCTTTTAAAAAACAGGTAAACCATGTGACAAAGGTCTTGAAATTTAATCTCATGAATTTTAGATATATAAGACACTGTTTAACCATGCGGGCTGCAAAATTGTATTTTAATGCAATGATTGTCCCCCATCTGACCTACTGCTTAACCAGCTGGGCACAAGCCAACAGCACAACATTAAAATCTATTCCCATTCTCCATAAGCAAGCCATCAAAATACTTGATAAAAAACAAAAACACCACCATCACTGCAATATTCTCACAAAACACCACATCCTGAGTTGGGAGAACATCATTAAATTCACTGATGTGTGTCTGGTTTTTAAAATTTTAAATGGTATGGCTCCGCCCCCGCTTAGTGAATTTGTTAAACAAAGCAGTGAAAGCAGCAGACTCACTAGACCTGCTACAAGAGGTGATTGTGTCATTTCATATAGGTCAAGCTCGTTTAGCAAGTCTACATTCTCAGTGAAGGCAGGTCACTCGTGGAATGCTCTGCCACCACACATACGTGCACACAACACGTACAACACGTTCAAGCATAACCTGAAGGAATGGCTTGTTGCCAATCAGGTGTGCAGTCATTGATGTGCTGTCTGTCCTGATGCTTGTTTCTCCTGTATGTGCATTTGTTTTTTATGTGTATGTTGTATTGTAGCTGGGTTTGTTCTGCCTGATTCATGCTGCAGCCCGTTATGTCTCTGGTCTATTGTTGTGCCCTTTCTTTTTGCTGTGTATTGGTTTTGTTTATATGTTGTTGTCAGTTTGTCTATGAATTTTATTTCCATTTTTATTTTGAGATTTTGTTATTTTAGGCTGCCTTAAAAACATCTGGCCAGGGACAGCAGATGGAAATTAGCCTCTCTGGCTAACTCTGGCTCACTTACAGTCCAACTGTTGATTGGTGTGCATTGTCCCTGCAAAATAAATGAATAAAAAAAAAGAAAAAAAGAAAAAAAAGAATGATGAGTCAAACAAACCAACGTGGTCCACAGCACAGCATGTAACAATAAGGGCTCTACAATTGTGAGGTAGCTCCATTTCTTTTACTTGTTCTTTTCCATTGGCCTGCATCCATGTCACATTTTGATGTGATATGAGTTTGAACAAACACAGGACTTTGGCCCAGGAGATTGCTGTTTGTTACAGAATTGATTTTAAGGCTCTTCACAAGGTTCATGTTTTTTATGAATGCACTGAACTGTCCCTTGGTCCAGGACTACAGCTGATGTTGATGCTGCATTTAGTCTCCCTTTATATTTGAAATGACGTTCATTTCCCTTCTAAGTTATAAGAATCTTGTCAGAAAAGAGTTTGAAGGAGTAACAGTGTTGACATTGTGCTTTTAAATATGTCAGTGTATTGTAAAATAACTTGCATCCTCACCCTGAGTTTTGAGTATTCTTGCCATGCTGATAGTTAGTAGTTGCTTTGCTAACTGATGACTCTAAATTTAGATTGTGCAAAGGTGAAATGCTGACCGCTATTGGTTAGGAACAGGCCTCCATGTACTACACATTATCATACTTGATTTCTACTTGAAATGTTAACGAGGAAACTATATTTTACATCACCTAAAGTATTATCTTTTAATTTACATATCATTTGAGTCAGTCTCCAGCACCATGCCCTCTACCTTAGTGAGTTGCGTCCTGAGCCAGTGGTCCTGCGTCACGTCCCCCCTGAAGATGGGAGAAGACACCTCGGAGCGGGAGCTGTTGGGGTTGTGAGCGACCTGCTGGCGAGGAGGGGAGAAGGTGCTGTAGAGAGCCAGGGAGCCGTGAGATGGCGAGCTGGGGATGGAGTGTGCCACGGCGTGTTCAGATATGTTACCCATGGTCTTTGTGCTGGGCAGGGTACCATAATGTCCCACAGCTGGAACACCAGGAGCAGAAGAGAAAGTCACACTGGAGTAAGATGCTTTCCTGGTCTACATCTTCTGTGATGGTCATGACATCACACTTATGTTTCAAAATAGAGAGAAAAAACAACTAAACAAAGTGTACTTAAAATAATGATGACATGATCATGTATATTATTGAGGGGTATTTATCAGCAAAAGCAAAAACACAAAATTAGAGACATGAGACGAGGGTTTTGCAAAATGAGCTGCAACCCTATATTAGAAAAATGTATCTTTTTATGAACAGTCTAATGCTGAGACATCGTCTGAAGGCATGATAAGATGGGGAATAGAGTGTTACAATGTGGTGGTACATATGCACTGGTGACAATCAGTGTTCAGTTATATTTGTATTTTTCTTGCTTATTAAAAGTACATATTGGAGTACCAACTACAGGAATGTTGAAAAAAAGAATTGTCCTGATAACATCAAACATATTACACATAATATTACTGACTGGGATCGATGAGAGACACACTGATGTAGTCTTTTCCTCATGAGCAACATGCTCAGGGGAGCCCCCTCACTAATGTACCGTATTGTCACAGTGACTGAACGTGTGCTGGTAGAACAGCTGATAGTTAGAACACAAAATGACCATTACAGTCACACTACAAACACTCAGTCTTTTTTAACTTGGATTTTTGGACATAAAACAGCAACTGTAACAGATGAGTCCAATCTAAGCAAGAGCATGGAAATGTTATTGAAATATTTTATTAAATATTTAGAGTCTCGTTTTGATCTGTTCCCGTTTGCCATTTGAGTTTTTTAATCTAGCTAAATTAGGATAATTGAAAGAAAGTACAAATCAGGTGCATTAGACCTCCAAGAGAGAGTAAGATCAGTGTAATTGCTCCTCTTCCATCTTACTCCTGTCCGTCTGAGGCTCATCGGTGTTGGGGCTGGATGTTGGCATAAAGGTCCAACCTCACTTTGCTGTGTGTTAAGTGGAACGTTAACATAGACAAAGACAAAGTGTTTGGCAGGTTCGCACAGGTATGCAAGAAGACATTTTGAAAAGGGTCTGTGCTATGGGGGCTAGTTAATAAGTTCATCAACCTGTTTGAATCATTTTGTTCTATGAAGGATGGTGGAATACACAAATGTACCAAAATACACCAGGCGGAGCAGGTACAAGAACAAGAAGTGAGGTGAACTTCCATAATTAGTCTGTATTTACTGAAACCAGTCAGAATGTTCGATTCATTTGTTGTTTAATTGCAATTTTACCGCATCTCGGCCCTGTCCGTCTCAGCCTGTGGTGATGTGGTGGGACTGTAATTTGTGTTTGAAAGTTGACCTTTTTGGTGAATGTTGTCTCTAGTTATACTTACACTAAATTAAGTAAAACATATGATATGAACTAGGTATATTATGTGAGGTTATATGAGTGTCTCTCTTCGGCACCAGACTAACCCACTCGATAACATGGGACCCAGCTTCCAGCGTGGACCCAATAGCAGGGCCACATTATTCACACTAATGGCAAACGTGAATGGCAAGTAATTCAATTCTTAATATAATATGAATGAAAGGTACAAATGACATTTAACTGGATTTGCTTTTTTTTAGATACCTAGCTTTCTGAGCAAACTATAAGCTAATGTGGAGAATTTCTACTTAAAAACTCCAAACTACCATGTCATTGTTCTTACGGCAGGACAGGAAGTAGTATTTCCTGTCTGATATCAGTACCTGTTGGCTGAGCCAGATTTTGCCTTGAAAAGGCCTGCCTCTGCTGCCACTCGTAGAGCTGCCACATGGTGTCGTCCCTCATCGACTTCCTCTTCTCCGCTGTGGTGATGGTGGAGGTGGAGGCGGGACAGAGAGCCCGGTCGTACATAGAGCCCGCCACGCTGCAGATGCTGTCGGGCCTCATCATACTGTTGCGGGGCAGCGTGCGATATCCCTCTGGATAACGGGGCACGATCTGAGCACGGTGGCTGGGCATGTTCCTGGGTAAGGTCTGGTAGGACGTTACACTGGGGGAGAAAACAGACCAACGACAGTAGTAGGCAGTGAGTAGTCAGTCAGTGGTTAGGCCTGTTCAATAATTGTTTTATGTTGGAAAGGAGTGAGGCAGGATTAATAAGACTCTGGTTATCCGGTGTCTCCATAAACAGACAGATAAACACATTGGACAGCCACACACAGCACTGCACTCTGACTCTACTTATCGAATCCATTCCATTATAGCTGCACATATGTTCCAAGTCATCAGATTGTCTGCAGATTGATGTTGCACCAGAAATCCTACCACCTGTTTGTGCCTTTTCACCTGTCATCCGTGCACTTGGCACCAACATATTACAAATACTGTTGGAGCGCTGCTTGTGCTGGTTTATGACCGCGCTGAAAAAAAGGCCCCATAGAGTTCAGAACACTGTCAAAAAAACAATAATCTTTATGCTTTACACAACAAGAAAGGTTGCATCTGACTCATTCTTTTGAAGCACAATCGACCAATATTAGCTAAACACATGTTTGGTCCTTTTATCAGACTGTGTATAACAGTAAAGAAGACAGATGAGGAAACAGTGGAAAATGTTGCTCCACTACATTAATGACGCCTCCACAAATAAAGGCCTTTCTGGGCAAAAGAGCAAACAAGGAAAATCCAATATCTGTACTGGACACTTCATTTTCTGGTTCCCTTTACTTGCAGGGCTTAAGCAAAATGCCAAGCAACATGCGAAATGCAAGATGCAAAATGCCAAGATGATTGTGGTCGTCATTGTTCATGGATCCCGACAATACTCTTATGGGTCACTATAACCATTGTCCATGGTGGCTGTAAAGCCATTCCTCTATAGAGTAACTACGCTGTAAAAGAGTTTGTACAAAATCCACAGTCCCAGTTCTGTGCAGAAATGAATTCCAGGCTCAGCAGCGTCCAGGTGAACACAAACCAACTTGACTTGGCTAACACCGACTACTGAGCAGTGGAGTCATGCTACAAAGGTATCACTTCATGGCCAGAAAGGAGGAATAATTACAGCAACTAACAACTCAATTTAAATGTCAGCCTCACTCAGTTCCATGTCACCCCCACTCATACATTACAATGGGGGTACTTCCTCTTAGCTCATCCGTACAGTGAAGAATACTGTATAAGAACAAGGACCTTGGTGTTATACAGCAGTGAGTGAATCTTTAATCAGGGTGTAGTGAACAGGAACCAGCTTCATCATCTGCATGTGTGTGCCTTGGCGTGTATGGGCTGCTTGACTGGATTTAATTATCAAACTGCTTTTGTTCGCAGGACTTTGCTCTACTTTCACTTTCACGTGAGAACATCAAGTAATGAGTTATTAGCAGCCAATCAGATTATCTAGGACTGTGGCTTTGACCCTCTGAGGGACATACATCATAACCGCTTCCTTTCACCATTCATCACCTAGATGGGGAAGAGCATCCCAGTCTTTGTTCTTCTCATTTAACCTGTGCATTCAGCAGGGGCAGATTGATAACCCGATCAGCCTGACATTGTGTTCATGTCAGCCAGTAGTGGACGTAAGAAGGAGATTTTCAATTAAATCCTTGTGGTTTTAGGTCGGCAGTTCTTTGTTACTTTGAACTGTCTTCTCTTCTTAGCTTTGTGTGCTTCGGAGAAACATCACTTTTGTCTGTATATCTCAATGCATATTTGTTTGTTATCTTAATGCAATGACAATGAACTTGAATGTGCTTAAACAAAACATATGTTCCAATGGAAGGTAAAATACACCCACCATGTCCAACTTTGTTCTACCATATCATTTAGCACACCATTGTTTTAACCACATCAGAGTAACTTCAACAGTTCAACAGTTCTTTTCAGTCAGGATTGGTCAGAGCAGGGGAGCTAAACTTTCCCCAGTTGCTTCTCTCTTGCAGTGGCGAAATGCATGCTGGTTAAAGCACCTATCTGTAGTGTTATGTGTAGAATAAGGTTAGGAGACCGTTGTATCTTCGGCTAACTTTATTAGCTCAACATTAGCATAACACAGAGACTGTGACTGACTGGGTTCGTACAACTCCAAGGGCGGACTGCGGACTGTACACGCCCCCCCTGTGATGTCACATACACCTGATCACTGATCACTCCAGTGCACTTTTCTAACTGGTAAAATCTCCTTTTGTAACACACCTTTTATCATTTTGCTTTGCATGCAGAGTACTTTAGCCATGGCCAAGAGCAACGCCAGTTAAATGCCTTCACTAGGTACAATTTCAGCAAAGACTGTGATGCTATATTTGTGTTTATTCCTAGTCTGATCACTAACAATGGGTTATCCCTATTGGCCAGTGTGTGAGAGCTTTGCTGGATTATCCTCAGAAGAACCACTGAGGTGGGGGCTGGTATCAGAAGATGGGATGGCAGCAGTACAGTTTGGCAACGAAACAAACTGTAGCAATAGCATCATGCACACTTATAGGCATCAGACATGAATAATAGCACCTTTACAGTCAAGTGCTTTACATGTCATCATGCACCCATTCATACAGTGATGGCCACGGCCACAGGGTTTGGGGTTCAGTGTCCTGCAGACTAGAGCTGCCTTCCGATTGGAAGCTCTACCGTTTAGCCACTTCAGTAGAAAGTTGTGTGCACTGGTCTGGTCTGTATCACTGTTCTTTTTCATAGATGAAGCCATGTTCCTGGATCTAGCACATACAGCTAACATTCTGGTATTATTCTCAATGGGTCAGAATGAGTATGCCTCAAACAGAATCTGAAACTCCCATCCTTCTACACATTCAAACATTGACATTGTTGGTTCTAAAACTGACAATCTGATTCTTTCATGCTTTTTTTATTTTTCAGACAGCTACCGTTGACACTTTCTATCTGAACAGAAGACATCAACTTTATTGTCTTTGAGGAAAAATTAGAAAATGTCCTTAAAGACACTCCACAGCAGCCTCTGCTTTTAGAATAGTTAAGGTGGGTTAAATAATGAGGTAGACTTTCACATGTGTACCTGTACGTAATTGACAACAACAACACAATTATGTTCTGATTTTCTTTTTATTTGAAGTTAGCTGTAAAATGTCAGACGGGGATAGTTTACTGACAACAACGCTTCTTTTTTAAATTCTGCTACACTACAGCCATTTAAAGCCAACATCTAAAATGAAATCTGTCAAACAATGCTCACTGGTGTAGAATGTCCAACCAGCAGTTCTCAATTTAAGACCACACAACCTGCCCTGTGAACATGGGGTGCATTCGTAAATGGTTACTCTGAGTGCCGGAGCACAGTCTGCCACAAACTGGACATTGACACTCTGACCAGTGCTTGTAGCTGTAGTCAAACCTTATGAAGCAGCTTGAAAGGAAAACACATGTTGACAAAGTCAGTGCTGGGACAGTCAGCTATAAGGGAACATTGCTCTTATTCAGTTCTGTGAAGGGGACAGCAACACTGAAAAATACATCACTTCTGTGCTCTAAGGCTTATTATTGATTTTCTTCTTATATTGTTGTCAGACAGACAGTAGGGTGACTTCATTTTAAAGGATCATAACAAGGAAAGAAAAAGGACAAATACATTCAGACACATCTGGGAGCACATGAATACACCCATGCATGGCTCCAGGATCACCCGACAGTATGTCTTGTTTATGTTTAAAACAAAAACATAAATGTTTCTTTTATTTTAATAGTTCAGGCAGTGGCACTAATAGGCCATCACTCATTTTCGTTTCCACATTTATATTTAAAAAAGAAACGTCAATTTGAATATCCTGAATGCATGATTATCATGCAATTGACAGACAATGTTGATATTGGCATTGGTATCAGTCGACAAGGTATGTTTATAAATGGCAGTGGCATGGCCACCCTACTCACTGTACCTTGCACATATACATATATTTGTATTATTTGAATAGCTTATTATTGAATGCACATACCAAGGTACTGTGTGTTTATACATGGCACTTGGCCCAGTTTAATATAAATCACAATGTTAAACAATATATATAGTAGGGGTCCCTGCTCCATCTCTCTATCAGTTTGTGGGTCCTCGGCCTGAAAAACATGGGAGACCCCTACTCTAAACTAACTACTCAACTAACTAACTGAATGTACAACTAAGTTAAAAACAAACTATAACTTAAGACCGTCTTGCAATGGGATCATCCCAGTCACAACACCACATTGGGCCAGGGTTGTGAAGAGGGGGGGGGGGCAATGAGCCCTTTGCCCCTGCGAGTAAAGTTTTCCGACTTCTTCCACGATTGTGATGGAAGAATCTGTCCACAGAGAGACAGTGGTTTATTCTCAATGATAAGCAGGCATACACGTATATCCACTAAGAAAGCTTAAATATTTATAAATACCACTTAAATGTGAAAAAACTTTCACTTTAGTAATCTGTTTTCCAACGAACAACCCAACCTCTTGGGCTCAGAGGTGATAGACTGAACAAACTGAAGATGCAGAGAGACAGGTCGTCTTGTCTCACCCCATCCTGCTGCCACTGTGACCCCACTACTTTAAACCTATATCACTGGTACTTGATGTTAACAACAATAACATCATCCCACATTCACACCCCTCACCCGCTCCAACTCAGACTTCACACAATCATCTGCACCCCCTGTTATCACCTCCCCTGACTCCCCACCGGCATTGACGGTCTGTGAAGAGGATGTGTACCAGCTCTTTCAGAGACAGAAGACAAGGAAGGCAGCAGGCCCAGACGGTGTGTCACGGTGTGTCACCCTCCTGCCTGAAAACCTGTGCTGATCAGCTGGCCCCCATCTTCACACGGATCTTCAACAGATCTCTGGAGCTGTGTGAAGTCCCCTCCTGCTTCAAACGCTCCACCATCATCCCGGTTCCCAAGAAATCCTCCATCACTGGGCTGAATGACTACAGGCCTGTCGCCCTGACGTCTGTGGTCATGAAATCCCTGGAGAGACTGGTATTGACCCATCTGAAGGGCATCACAGGCCCCCTGCTGGACCCTCTGCAGTTTGCCTACAGAGCAAACAGGTCAGTGGATGATGCAGTCAACATGGGGCTGCACTACATCCTGCAACACCTCGACTCCCCAGGGACCTATGCAAGGATGCTGTTCGTGGACTTCAGCTCGGCGTTTAACACCATCATTCCAGAAGTCCTCCTCACCAAACTCACCCAGCTCACTGTGCCTGCCTCCACCTGTCAGTGGATCACAAACTTCCTGATAGACAGGAGGCAGCAGGTGAGGCTGGGTGAAACAACATCCAGCACCCGGTCAGTCAGCACTGGTGCACCTCAGGGATGCGTGCTCTCCCCACTGCTCTTCTCCCTCTACACAAACGACTGCACCTCAGGAGACCCATCTGTCAAACTCCTAAAATTTGCAGACGACACATCAGTCATCGGCCTCATCCGTGATGATGATGAGTCTGCATATAGGCGGGAAGTTGAACAGCTGGTCCCGTGGTGCGGTCGCAACAACCTAGAGCTGAACACGCTTAAAACCGTGGAGATGACAGTGGACTTTAGGAGGAGCCCCCCAGCACTGCCCCCCCTCATCATACACAACACTACTGTGTTGGCTGTGGAATCCTTCAGGTTTCTGGGATCCACAATCTCCCGGAATCTGAAGTGGGAACCACACATCAACACCATCATCAAGAAGGCCCAGCAGAGGCTGTACTTCCTGCGCCAGCTTAGGAAGTACAACCTGCCTCAGGATCTGCTGATCTTGTTCTACACCGCAGTCATAGAGTCTGTTCTGTGCACCTCAATCACTGTGTGGTTGGGATCGGCCACCAAACTGGACAAGAACAGATTCCAACGGACAGTCAGGTCTGCAGTAAAGATCATCGGTGCCAACCTGCCCACCATCCAAGACCTGTACACCTCCAGAGTCAGGAAACGGGCAGGAAAAATCACTGCAGACCCCTCACACCCCGGACACAAACTATTCAAACTCCTCCCCTCTGGTAGACGCTACAGATCACTGTTAGCCAAAACCTCCAGACTCAAAAACAGTTTCTTCCCCCTCGCCGTCTCACTACTGAACAAATAACACCACTGTAGCATATATATACATATATATTTATATACTTTAAATCCCTGCACTTCTCGCACTCTCCACTTCTTCTTGCACTACTGCTGTGCAACATTCCACAGCCACTGTATATAGCCATTCCGCCTGTACATACTCTTAAACTCCTTAGTCCATTGCACTGTTTGTTTGTATTGTATTGTATTGTATATTGTGTTGTATATTTGTATTAAGTTGTATATTTGTATACTGTATTGTATTGTATTGTGTTGTATATTTGTATTAAGTTGTATATTTGTATACTGTATTGTATTGTATTGTATATTTGTATTAAGTTGTATATTTGTATACTGTATTGTATTGTATTGTGTATTGTATTGTGTTGTATATTTGTGTAAGCACACTGAGAGTCACCTAACCAAGTCAAATTCCTTGTTTGTGCAAACTTACTTGGCCAATTAAACCTGATTCTGATTCTGATTCTGATAACAATCAGTTCTAAAACTCAAGTGCTAATAAAGATGAGAAATGTGGCTCGGCAGCACTGAGCGTGCTCTGTTCTCATTACAGTCTCATTACCGTGAGTTATTCATGGCAGCAGAAGGAGAGCGGAGCATCGGCTCTCTGTTCGTCTGTTCCACTGCGTCGCTTGGCTAAATGCCAGCTAAACTCCAACTAAACACCAGCTAAACTCCAACTAAACACCAGCTAAACTCCAGCTAAATGCCAACTAAACGCCAACTAAACTCCAGCTAAACGACATCTAAACTCCAGCTAAACACCAACTAAACTCCAACTAAACACCAACTAAACTCCAGCTAAACTCTAGCTAAACGACATCTAAACTCCAGCTAAACTCCAGCTAAACTCCAGCTAAACTCTAGCTAAACACCAACTAAACTCCAGCTAAACTCTAGCTAAACACCAACTAAACTCCAGCTAAACTCCAGCTAAACTCCAACTAAACTCCAGCTAAACTCCAGCTAAACTCCCTCCAGCTAAACTCCAACTAAACTCCAGCTAAACTCCAGCTAAACTCCAACTAAACTCCAGCTAAACTGGGCTATACAAAATAAACTGAATTGAATTGAATTGAAATCGCGACTTTATACATTGTGTGTTTGTGCTCCTCTTGTGAAAAATGCATAAGAAATAAAAGAAAATCAATATTTTCTTTGCAAAGATGAGGATTTCTTGAATGCTGGGATACCAAACATGGCCACGTTAATTGACGTGGTCTGCTTGAGCAAGCTGTACAAAAGGAAGGGGAGGGGATGATGGACGCGGGTGTCCTAGCGGAGTAGAAGAGGTAAATAACAACTCTTAAAGCTGCTATGATCTCATTTGTGAAAACAAGTGACAATGTGAAGGAGAAGCTTGTAGTCCTGGAGCTACAGAGGAGGATCAGCTCAAAGAGCAGCTGCCCTTGTCTTCATGAGCTTTATAGTGACTTTCATCTGTACAGCCCACGACTCTACGTTTTTTCTCCCTCTCTTCAGAGAAGCTTTGAAAAGCCACACTGCTCTACCTGCTCAGCAGCAACACTCAGAGACTAGCTGGTGAACATAGTGGAGCATTTAGCAGATAAGAGACAGAGGTGGAGACCAAATACAGAGCTTGAAAAGAGAGAATATTGGACTGACAGACTGCTAATGTTGTGCTGTAAATGACGGATGTGTGACTAGGTAACTGCTATTAGTGAATAGATCTGTCTCTCGCTACTGAACGGTTAGGGCGAAACTAAATAAGATAACCTGCCCTCCCTAACTGAACTTCACACATCAGACTGAATGGATTATCTGCCAGTTCCAATCCTGGGGTCTGACTGGTGGGGTCACATTTGAACATACAGAACCTCAAAAGTTCTAAAACAATTCCTAAAAAGAGAAAGTGGACAGAATAACCTCATTAAAGTCCTCATTTTGACATTGCGAATCTCCAAATGGTTCCAAGAATAATAATAATGATGTAAGCACATATGTACATGTCAGTCAGTCTCACCTCCTGGCGTCATCGTCCAGTCCTCTTGTCCTGTGTGTGCGGACCCAGTGTTCCAGCTGCTGCATGGAGTTAGTTCTGGACAGGCCTCTCTCTGGCTCCTGGACTGAAGCAGGGGACTTTCCTGGACCCAAAGCCAGACTGCTGTCCACCTCTGCCGGGCTGCAGTCACCCGCCGTGGACCCCGAGCCGTTGACCTGTGCAGGACTTTGGACATTGAGGTTGGCCTGGCCCTGGCGAGATGCCGACACTGCGGCGGCGATAGCGGCGGCCTGAGCTGGCTGCAGCTTGATACTGCTGATTTTAGTCAGAGACCTCTCTGCACTCGGGTCTCTCTGGAAGCCATACTTCTCCCCACGAACTGTAGCATACTTCCCTGCATCTCTGAGGGTAGCATATTTATCCCCTTCTCGGAGTGTACTGTATTTCTTCACTGCCCTTAGAGTGCCGTATTTATCCACAACTTGTATGGTACCATATTTATTGTCTGTCTCCCTCATTATGCCGTACCGCTCCGTCTCCTTTAATGACAGCTGTCTCTTCACCTCTTTCTGGGGAATGTATTTATGTGCTTCATTCTGGAGTGTGTGCCTGTCTCCTATTGTTTGCAGTGCATATTTTTCTCCACCCTTCTTCAGCAGGTACTTCTCTCCATCTTTAGTTGGAGCGTATTTCTCCTCTGTTGGCGTCACACTGCACTTTCCGTCCACGTTCTGAACAGCATACTTCTCTAGATCCTTGTGGATTGCGTACGCCTCTCCTTCTTTCTGCAGAAAGGATTTCCCCCCGTCTTTTCGCAGCATGTACCTTTCTCCGTCTTTGTGGAGGAGATACCTATCTCCATCCGTCTGAAGCATGTAGCTCACGCCGTCTTTCTTTAGGGAGTACCTTTCGCCGTCTCTCTGTAAGGTGTAGTACTCACGCTCTCTTTGGTCGGCATGTTTCTCTGGGTCTTTTTGCCGTTTGTCATTGACTCGAGGTAAGGAGTGTTGTCGCATAGGCTCACGGTTGCGCTCATTGTTCTGGATCTCGGGCCGGGTTAGGACTCTGTGGTTTAGTAAGTTGTTCAACTCCTGAGGTGTTCGCTGATCCACTTTTAACTTGTCCAGTCTGAGAAGAGAGGAGAGGAGTGTGACAAAGAGTAGAGTGTTCTAAGAGATGTCAAAGATATCTGAATTTGGTAAATATATGTGTAGGTTGAAGAAATAGTAGTAGCAGTTTTTTCTTACATTGAAACTTTGGCTTATTATCTATAGAATTAACCAGCATTCCCTCCTCAGTATAGTTACATGTTGTGTGTTACAGCTGTGACAGGATGTTGTTATCATTCAGCAGTCTGTATTTTGATGAATGAATTGTGCAACTGGATGTACATTAGTGCTTCACAGTAACACCTGGGTCCGGTGTTCTTCTGTCTATAAAAGCCAGGTCCTCATACTATATATATATATATATATATATATATATATATATATATATATATATATGTATATATACTGAGGCTAATTTGTCAATTTATATGTATATATACTTTTTTACCACCATAATATCTGTCTTTGTCCCTGTGTTGTGCACTGACCTTCTGACTGGTTCAGTGTGGACTAGAGCAGCATCCGTCATGACTTTCATCCAGGACTCCATCTCTTTGGCCGTGTCAGTGCAGAAATAATACGTCCGCATGTTGGGGTGAGTGGCCTGGCAGTGTGGGAAGAGAGGGGAGATATGTGAGATCAATAGGAGGAGGAGGAGACACAGATAGACTGAGGAGGAGATAAAACAGCAGTGTGATATTTGACCTTGAGATACTAGCTCGAAGTTTTTATATCAATCCTGTTGCCAGAAGATTGTGTTTGTGTACAGTATGAGAGCATGTATGTGTGCGTGCTCCCTGCCTGTCTCTCCATGTGTGTTTCAGCTCAAGTGCGAAAAGACATAAGTGTGATGGTCTTGAAGGCTCTTCTGTGTATCTTGGCATATAGGTAAAACTGTAAAATAGGAATTACACAAACAACTTCCAGTGTGTGTACAGTGTGTTTAATATACACACACATATATATATATATATATATATATATATATATATATATATATATATACACATCAACAAGTTTTTTTAATTATTATTATTTTAAAGTCGGTTGCTCACTGGCTCTGAATACACATACAGACACACTATGGGTCACAGGAGGGGTGGGATGTATATCAGTATTGGCTTGGGATGGGCATCATCACGCGTCTCCACCAATGATAGCATTCAGGGCGGGCCTAAGACTGCTGCAGCGCTCACATGAACCGGGACAGAAAATACACACCGTTCAGCAACTCATGACCTTTTCCTTTAAAAGCACCACTATATCATTGATTCAGGGAACAATGTGCTCCTAATGGCTGACTGCATGATAAGTATATTTGTGTATATGGGACTTTACAGTGTCATCCGGTCTGTAACTCTCTATATCTACCCCTATTGAAGTGACTTTTAGCTGGACATATGAGATTTACCTTGAAGGCGTATTTCCTGCTGATGTGGTCATCCACTGACAACATGGAGATGTGAAAGCTTGGCAGCAGGATGCTTCCCAGGATGTTATCCTCTTTGTCGTCTGCATCAAAGAAGAAAGAACAATAGTTATATGTCTACATATTTGAGATGGACATTTGCATTCTCAGCCACATCGGATAGGCTCCAGCACCCCCGCGACCCTAATGAGGATAAGCGGTATTGAAAATGGATGGATGGATGGATGAAAATATGGGTTTGGACTGGTATCACATGACCCTAAATATCCTCGGTAAGTTAGTTTGTCATGCTTGAACTGTCCAAGTTTAAATCACACACTAACGAGAACGCTTTATATGCAGATGGAGTCGAGGGAGGAGATTTCTAAATGTCTTTGCAGACAAAGTCCATATTGTTTGTCTGAAATTCCATTCTACAGTGGAATTAATTCAGTTTTGTCTTGTATTGCAAATATTCACAACAAATAGAATATTAAAACATATCAGACTCAATTTTCTTCGCCTGACAGATTTGAAAAACGCTTACGAAAAATACGTACTTGTGCAAAGAGCTTGAGGCTAATATTTTCATAAATATATGTTCCACTTAAGTTGAGTTAAATACACTTACATATAAATCACCTGTGCACACACATACACACACACACACACACACACACACACACACACACACACACACACACACACACACACACACACACACACACACACACACACACACACACACACACACCTTTCTGTTCTCTTATTGATTGTCATGAATGCTTTACAGTCGACTCCAAGTACATATTTATTGATTCCACAACATTGCAACAACAAACTGAGCTGATTCATGTTGTGATGGTGATGACTGCATGGCTCTATGTCCTCTCTGTGCTCCGATACTTTGATGGGAGCTTACAGACTACAAACTAAAGGCAGCACAACGCAAGCAGAAACATGTCTGCTGCACCAGCTGCAGTAAAAACCTACAGAGCCTCCAGCCAGCGCTGCTGTTTGCTTTAGCCGACTGCACGGTGAGCCCTGCAGCTCCTCCGGCCCCGTCCCTACTGCTGAATTATTGATATACAGAACACACACAGAAAATGAACAAGAAAGAGAGGGAATGAGCACGCTGGCATGCAGAGAGATGCACACTGCAGTGTGAGAGATGATTTCTTTGAAGAAGATTTTCTGACCGATTGACATTTCACGGTTCTTCACAAGGTTCCCTAAGGTTCGAGGTCCCTGACCTATGTACACATGTACTGTAACTGTGAATACTTTAATTGAGATACAAGTTTGCTTAATTGACAATTATGGTTTATAGAAAGAAAGGTAAATGTACACTTTTATCAATCCCACAGTGGGTACATTCTTCTCTGCATTTGACCATCCTTAGTTATTAAAGGAGCAGTGGGCTGCAGTGAAGCGCCCGGGGAGCAACTGGGGGTTCAGTGTCTTGCTCAAGGACACTTCAACATGAAACTATGGGCTCGAACCAGGTACCTTGTAGTTATGGGACGACCACCCATGAGCTACAGCTGACCCAAAAGACCTTATTATAACCAGATTCACTTTTGTAATTTTCTTTCAAATTGTGTGCATGTATAACAGAATCATTTGGGCACACACATTATTTCAAGATAATAACTTGTGCCCAAGAGGTAGTAATATTGATGGACAAGATATCAATGTGTCCACAGAGCTGCACTCGACATCTAATGCTGGCCTGCTAATTGGGAGCATTGTCTTTCTCAAAAGACTTTGATTTGTGGAGCCTGGGATCGAACTGCCAACCCTTGATTAATGGAGGCATTTAGATGTGACGTAAAAAGTGAGGCAGTTATTTTAATTTTAACAATTCATCACCATGGCAGGGGGGATCACCCTCATAGAACTCCCACAAGATGCACCCTGCTCTGATTATCTGCCAAATATTGTGACAACCTAGATAACCTACTTCATGTAATGTTTGACAGCTGTAATCATTAGTGTTTGCCTCACTCCGGTAATAATGGAATTATTGGAGTGCATGTAAACGCAGAATCAATTAAGATTAGATTTGAAGTAGATCCTTATCATATCTGCTTATACAGAGAGAATTAAGTGCAATAAATCCAAATCCTGCAACCACCTCTCATCCTGAGTGACAGAAGGTACTTAGAATAAAGTGATAGAGCAAGCAGGAGAAAATGGAAAAAGAGACTTTATTATCGGAGAGCCGCGCACATCATTGTCCTTCCCGAGGATGCCTCCTCTCTCTCCTCTCTGTCTGGCTAAGCCAATAAACATCCAATTTTCCCTTGGGTTTGTCATGAAAGCGCCTGCTGATTGCGCTCTGGGAGCGGCTAATTTGTCAATTTATGGAGATGGCAAAATCTCTCTCAAAGGTGTAGGAGACACGAAAGAGGAAAAGATGAGCTGTTGTAAACTTAAAAGTTTTAAATCAGCAGTGTTGTAACTTGGGTGAAAGCAAGGACGGCTACTTTTAACTGGCGGGACGCTTAACCCCATATTCTTGCTTGTTACACTGCGTGATAGAGTGTCATTTATGTTATCTGCCTTTTACACTATGGTATACAAGCTCAGCGAAATGTTTCAATGTTTTTCAATCAGGGGGTTGGTGGTTCAATCCCCGCTCTAGTCGATGTGTCCTTGAGCAAGACACTTAACCCTGAATTGTTCCCTGTAGCTGTGTGTATGGTGTATGAATGTAACATGGTTGTCGCTTTGGATAAAAGCGTGAGCTAAATGAAATGTAATGTAATACATGTAATGACAACACCACCATCAAAATCTATTGCCTGAAATCTCTATGGGAGATCTTTCACTCTCACTCGGCCGACTGTGGCTCAGTGGTGAGCAGGGTCGTCCTTCAATCAGAGGATCTGCGGTTCAATCCCAGGCTCTGCTAGCCCACGTTGATGTGTCCTTAAGACACTTAACCCCAAAATGTCTCCCATAGCTGTTCTACAGTGTGTGAATGTTAGTTGCTGCTGATGTGCAGGTGGAACCTTAGCTCCTCCCATCAGTGTGTGAATGGGTGAATGATGTCATGTAGTGTTAAGGCGCTTTGAGTGGTCGGAAGACTAGAAAAGCGCAGTACAGGTATATTCATGGCTAGTGAATTTAGTTAAGTTATTTCTCCTCGATAATTCAACCATACAAACATTTAAATATTTAAATTTACTTTGTGCACAATGATTATTTTTATACAGCCTGATTCATGAACAGTATTCTTCTACAATACATATTCTCATTTGTTTAGATGGTGTTTGACAGCACTAAACTGAACTTGAACTCAGGGTCTCTGTTGATACCAATCCAACACCAGTGCTTTGTGGCTCTGCCTTCAAACATGAGTGCTATGATGAAAATAGTGAATGTGCTTTCTTGAATTGCCCTTGAACAAAATATGGACTTGCTTTTGATTTCATTTAACAGCCTCATACATTTGGATGTGTGTGTGTGTCTGTCCTCACCGCGGTAGTAGAAGAGACACATGTCAGACAGAACGAACCACCTCTTCTTCCAGAGTTTCATGCCTGTGCTGTCCTGCATGGGTATGGATAGTGTAGTGATTACAGAAAACAATAAATACACTCCCCCCCCCCCCCCCCCCCCCCCCCACACACACACACACACACTTCCTCTTCTTTGATCTCCCCTTACTTCCCTTCTCTTGACACCCTCGCTGTCTCCCCCCCTCTGGCTGCTTCTATTAACCAGCTTCCATCACTCCCTCTAAGAATAATTGCTCCGTTTTATCTCGTCATAATGCAGTGACAAATTTGCCTCTGGGGTGAAGGCCTGTGCCCTGTTATCTATGCTGCTGCTCTGGTTCTTTTTTATAAGCTCTTAGAATAAAGGTGGCGCCGACCGTTTGTGCTGACCGTTTGTCGAACCTCGGATTCAACACGAGTCGTTGAACCGTGGACCAGCTCCATCCATCCATCCATTATCACCCGCTTATCCGGGGTCGGGTCGCGGTGGCAGCAGGTTCAGCAGGCCGACCCAGGCTTCCCTCTCACCCGCAGCACTTTCCAGCTCATTCTGGGGGATCCCGAGGCGTTCCAAGGCCAGCCGGGAGATATAATCCCTCCAGCGTGTCCTCGGTCTTCCCCGGGGCCTCCTACCAGTTGGACGTGCCCGGAAAACCTCTAATGGGAGGCGTCCAGGAGGCATCCTAACTAGATGCCCGAACCACCTCAGCTGACTCCTTTCGACACGAAGGAGCAGCGACTCGACTCCAAGCTCCCCCCTGATGTCCGAGCTCCTTACCCTATCTCTAAGGCTGAGCCCGGCCACCCTACGGAGGAAGCTCATTTCGGCCGCTTGTATCCGAGATCTCGTTCTTTCGGTCACGACCCAGAGTTTGTGACCATAGGTGAGGGTTGGAACGTAGACCGACCAGTAAATGGAGAGCTTTGCCTTCCGGCTCAGCTCCCTCTTCACTAAGACCAGCTCTTTACCCTCAAAAGACTACTGGAGGGGTCCTGGGAGTTCGCCCAACCAGTCTACATGTCCTTTGTGGACTTGGAGAAGGCTTTTGACCGGGTCTCAATGTACTGGTCGGTCTATGTTCCAACCCTCACCTATAGTCACAAACTCTGGGTTGTGACCAAAAGAATGAGGTTGTGGATACAAGCGGCCAAAATGAGTTTCCTCCGTAGGGTGGTTGGGCTGAGCCTTAGAGCTAGGGTAAGGAGCTCGGACATCAGGAGGGAACTTGGAGTTGAGCCCCGTCAGCTGAGGTGGCTCGGGCATCTAGTCAGGATGCCTCCTGGACGCCTCCCATTAGAGGTTTTCCGGGCACGTCCAACTGGTAGGAGGCCCCGGGGAAGACCGAGGACACGCTGGAGGGATTATATCTCCCGGCTGGCCTTGGAACGCCTCGGGATCCCCCAGAATGAGCTAGCGAATGTTGGGGGTGAGAGGGAGGCCTGGGTCGGCCTGCTGGGTCTGTTGCCACCGTGACCCGAGACTGGATAAGCGGCTGAACATGGATGGATGGTTCCAATAGGAGTCTTCCTGAATGGCTGGTTCTACCATAGTCTGTATGTAAGAATTGAATGTAGTCAATGCAGCTTCACTCTTTGGTTTGTGAACTGCTGTATTGAAGCCTCAAGTTTGGCATTTTGGTAGTCACCATCTTAGGGTTTGGATGTTACGATCTTGGTTTTTGCAATCAGAAGTTACATAAGAGGGTGGAGCTAAGTACAACCAAACACAGAATATGCCATATTTAGGTGACAAAATGCTACAATTAATTTTCATTACGTGAAAACACACTGTGAAAGGGTTAACGTTGTAGGGTAAGGTAGCCCCACCCTAAAGCATAACCTGGTTTATGGTCTGAACATCATGCTGTATTGAAGAAGACTTAGAACAAGAGATTGAGACCATAAACTCATGTTTACAAGGTTTATCATTTTCTTCGATGCAATCAAACCTCTTTTTGCAACCAGAGGAGTCGCCCCCCGATGGCCATATGAGAACTTTGAACAACTTAAGAACCCTTTTCATCCAAAGAACCCTTCTTGGAAGATAGAGTTTCACAATGATACTGTGAATGTAAACCCTTTTTGTTGTGGGTTGGGTTGAGCTGCACCATACCACACCAGCCTTGCCCTTTAGGAGCCTCATTAGGAACCCTTATTGGGTTCAAGAGGAAAATCCTTGGAATAAGAAAAGGCAGATTACTGTTTGTGTTACAACCCTTGGAGGGTGGAAATCATCTAAAAAGAACCTCCAGAGAGGGTTCTTTACAGGACGGGGTCTGTACTCCGCCAGAGAAACTTTACTCTGTAACACCACTGTACAACAGCAAGTAGACTGAATGTAGGCGCAATAATTCCAACAGAGTGATACGTCTTCCATCTAGCGGTTCGTGTGACATACATTTCACATTATCTAGTTCACTTTCATCCATATCATATAAATAATTTACTATCCACTGTATAGTTTTAAACCAGAATCTTCATTATTTAAATCAAGTTAAAAGATGAAAGGGTATTTGTAATATACAAAATATTGCAGAAATAGCTAAGTTTCCTCAAAATAGTACCGGTTCTGTGATCTTGGCATCTTAAATCTGATGCCAGCAGTGCACTGTAGGAGCTTTAAATCGATAATTATTGCTTTCAGTGTGTAAGAGTCTACCCGCTCTGGTGCTGTGATTACCACAGTGACAGTACCAAGTTTTTTGAGACTTGCAATGTGACACATTCGGCCACAGATCCCGAGGTCAGGAGCTTTAAACACTGATGACATTTCTTCCGTCAGGGAGCTCTATGAGTGACAGGTCTGTGGCGACGAGAGGGGGCTATGCTGGTGGGAAGTGAATCGATTCTCATCTCAATGTGAACACACTGAGCAGCAGCACAGGGGCCAACGCTGAGATGGGGTTATTGAAAGTTGAGTTGAATAGTGCTTGATGGCGCTGTCTTCAGGAAGTCGCACAGTGGTCAGAGGTCCACAGACCAATGCAAAAAATGACCCACTGTAGATCTTTGTGGGGTGAAGAAAATAGCTCAACTTATGAGTGGGTGGAAAAGGAATGAAGAACAAGCTAAGCGTCAAACTAAGTTAGCTAACATCCAGTCAAAACCCAAAGAGGAATACAACAGTACAAGTAAATAAAAAAAATATGTCGCTATTGATGGTAGCTTGGTTATTTAAAAATAATAAGCTAGGCTAACCATGTCCTGGACTCCAGCTGCGTAGTTAATACAGTCATAAGATTATAGCTGATATTTCTTATCTTTATCTTAAAAACAAAACAAATAAATGTATGTCCAAAATAGTTTATTTTATTATTTTCACTCTGGTAACACACAATAAAACCGAACAACTACTTTATGTTCTTCAGTGTGAACCTTTCACCATTCATATTTGCAGCTAAGCCATATTCCCTCACCTGTCTTCTATCAGTCCACTCTTTATCCCATACAAACTCAACCACATCCCATAATCATTCAATGAAACAGCCTTTCTCCTGTACCTGTTTGTAAAGCCAGTTGCTCCTGACCATCGGGGCATTGGGGTTCCTCTTGATGGAGTTTGATCTCTTCCCAAAGTTGTGAATTTTTTTGGAACATCTAGATGGCTGTTGAAAGACATGGATGGGTTAATTTGGATAATACTTTACATATATTAATATTATTTATATTACAGAAATTCAAATGGACATTTTTCAATCTACAAGTCACACAGAATGTAAAGTATTTTAAATATGTTTCCATCCAGATATACAGAGGAAGAACAAATAAGACAAAATATCAGCATCCTCCCCTGATCTCAGCACAACACAAGTTTTGAGCTTTGGTTGTACAGAAGCTTGTATTGTTTTCCAGCAGCTATAAAAACCAACAACAGAGGCAGATGTATTTAGCTCATTAAATAAAGCATATTCCACATCCTCCCATACGTCATGGGTCACTGACTGAAAAACGCAGCACTACTGCATACAAGTCAATGGCAGAACGATACAAGGAGTGCTTTGATTAAGTTTACATTGCAGACAAATACAATGACACTAGTATTGAACCAGTTCCAAGATGTTGACATGGTGTGTACTCATTAGAGGGAAGTGTTTTAATGTTTTTGGTGACTCTGACCTTTCCTCTAGAACCACCATGATATCTGAATCTACTGACAACAAGCATAGTTTACAGTGAATTATTATTTCACTTTATTGTGAAACTGTTTCAAAATCACTTTTTTATACAAGAAAGTAATGGACAGACAACCCTGCTATTTACTATAGATGAGTGTGCTGCAGTTGGTAACCCTTACTCCTAAGTTTACATTTGTCCACAGTCAACCCTGTCTTGTTGGAGTTACTTTTGAATATTAAAATGTATTTTAGGAGAAATGTATTTGCTGGCTGTATTATTTTCACTGATACCTCTTTTTCTGCCAAGGAAGCACTACTTTCTTTGGACACAATTTAGCATTTGATTAGGTTTGAGGTACTAAAACACATTTCACATTTCTGATTTTGGGTTGACTTAAAACTAATTCAAGGGTTAGACAAAAATTGTGTTTTTTGTTTAATATTGAAAATGAAACATCTGGTCTTGTGCTGAAAGTGTCCATGAGCAAGACACTGAACTCCCGGGCGCTTCACTGCAGCCCACTGCTCCTTAATAACTAAGGATGGGTCAAGTGCAGAGAAGGACTTCCCCACGGGGATCAATAAAAGTGTACATTTCTTTCTTGCGTCAACAGAAATCATGCTGTAGTTGCTGCTAAAATATTGTTGGCAAACAAAAGTCAAATGTTGTCAATCAACATTTTCCAGGTATGTTCAGAATCAGAGTTTTGCAATTTGGCAAATACAACATTGCCAAAAAAGCGACTTCATTATGTTGATGACATAAATCATTCTATTGTATTGAATCATTAGGAACTGGTAGTATACAGTTGTAGTTTCTAGTAGACAGGGTTTTCACAGGATACTGCATAATGGAAGACATTGACTGCCATTACATATCCTAAGTGCAATCCCTTACTTATTCAGTATATTTAACGGCTCAGTAATTTTGGGAGATTATCTGGTTGCTGCTCTTTCCTCTCGATGTTAAAACTGGTTGCAGGGTTTCATTCAGACACAAGAGCATCACTGAGGTCCGACACTGATGTCTGGCTCACAATCGGGGAACCAGTTCATCAAAAAAGTGTTGGACGGGTCAGGGCTCTGTGCAGACCACATCAAAATGGGAGACCTTTACTTTAAGGAGCGGACATTGTGTCAGGTTGAGAGAAATTACATTTAAATAGGAGAAAAAGAAGAAGGCAAAGGTTTGTTCTTGCCTATATGTAACTTTGTGGCATATAAAGCAAAAGAAAACATTATCAGCTTCTTTTTGGCTGGTTTCCCCTTAAACACACACCTCTTATAGCCAGTCTGTGTGTCGTTCTCTTTGAAAGCTTTCTGAGCCAACTTGATTCTAAATAATGACTGTCATGAATACATAAAGATATGAGGTATTATACTTTCTGTTGACCTGAGTTAGCCTGCTTCATAGTCCTGCTTCTTCAGCCTTAAGGTAATGACCTCCAGCACAGCATTATGGGAACAACAGGGGTGTTGGGTGCTGCTCTGAATCAAAGCTTATTCCATCCATCCATTTTCAATACCGCTTATCCTCATTAGGGTCGCGGGGTGCTGGAGCCTATCCCAGCTGACATAGGGCGAAGGCAGGGGACACCCTGGACAGGCCGCCAGTCCATCGAGGGCACATGTAGGGACATACAACCATTCACTCTCACATTCACACCTATGGGCAATTTAGAGATCAATTAACCTGCAGCATGTCTTTGGACTGTGGGAGGAAGCCGGAGAGCCCGGAGAGAACCCACACTGCCACGGGGAGAACATGCAAACTCCACACAGAAGGACCGCTCCGACCGGGAATCGAACCCGCCGCCCTCTTGCTGTGAGGCGACAGTGCTAGCCACTACACCACCGTGCAGCCCAGTGTTTTACACCAACAATAAGCTCAAAGCTTATTGTTGGTGTAAAACACTTCAGGGTAATAAGTTTAATTCATTCCATCAATTATCAGTATGCGAAAGGATGAATGTCAAAAATATCAGGGACAACCTCTTGAACTGGAGCTGCCGCTTCATTTGCATCATCGAACTCGTAACTGACCATCTTAAAGGGCTAGTACAACATTTGGTAAAACACGCTTATTAATACCAATGTCATGTCTGTTATTAGTTTTACATTTTTAGGCCACAGAAAGCAGCAGGTTATCATAAAGACTAACACTTTATAATAACTACAAGCATTTTTTAAATTATAAATGTATTATTATAAAGCATTGTTCCAACATTAACACTCATTAGTATGTTTCATTCTTGATTCATAAGTTTGACTATTATGCGGTTCATGATTGGGTTTTCATACTTTAGAAATGATGTATTCCCCATTTGTAAATGAAGTATTATATATTAGGCTACAAACCAATTATTAAGGACTTAAAGTAAATGATTAAAAATAACGATTTCAATGTGAATTATTCATGCATTTATTTATTTATACAGATAATGATTTAGATATGCACTAATGGTTAGGGACTATGTTAACGTGTGCTTTATCAATGTGTTTTAATACTGCAATTCATGATTAATTCAGATAGTTACTAGTGGTTAGTTAAGTATTTTGTGTGACCTTGTCTAAAGTGAGGACTATCCATGTCTTGCAAAGCATTTATAAATGACACACAAAACTCCTAACTAAGTCAAAAGGGAGCGTGGACCCGGGCCAGAAAGAATGCCGGTCAGTTGATGGGAGGCGACGTGGTGAGAATGTTACTTAGTTTGCTGGCACACACATGATTGATTATGCTAGCTAGCCAACTAGCAAGCTTTGACTAGCCAGCGAGCAAGCTAGTCACTAACCAGAGGTCCTGAGAACGGCACGCGCCACCGCGTCACCTCAGTTGTAAGTAGACCAATCCAGGTGATAGCTATACTCATAATCAATAATGTGAACGTGCCAGCAAACTAAGAAACATACTCACCACAGGCTCGTCCCAGATGAACTGCGCCTCGCCTGCAGCACAGTAGGAGAGCTACAGACTGACATTGCCTTGTGTCACGCCTCCAGCATGGCTAAATACTAAACCCTCATACCAGCGCCCCTCTTTTATACCCACATTGTGTACAAATATATCAGCGTTACCCACCTCAGTCAGCCTCTGTCTGTTAATGACGCTTGATAAACCTAAGTTCTTATCAGCCCGGTGCTTTTATTAGAAGTGTGATTAAATTGCTCAACAGAGATGTGCTTCAGATTTAAGGCCTGTATGGATGGAGACTGACCCGTGTGGATGAAGTTGAGGTGGTGGTGGTGGCAGTAGTGACAGTGGTGGCCGGGCTGCCAGGGAAGGTGCTGTAGTCGGAGCCACCCGTGTAGTTTGACGCCTCGCTCATGGTGCTCATGGGCCGCTCCTTCTTGTCACTGCTGCTGCTCTGCTCTGACGAAGCCTGAGGAGCCGGCCTGCCACAGGGTGAGAGACATAGGGAGACAAAGACAGAGGGCGTCAGTCAGACATTTCCCCTCCATATTAATGAAGTACACTACCATGAAACACTTAAAGGTGAGACTAAACCACAGTATTTGATTGTGTACATTGTGTAAATTGCTCAATTATTAGAAAAGCCAGACTTCAAAAGCAAAAGTTACTTTTTTGAAGAAATATTCTGCAAAGTGACAATTATAAGTTGATTTGGAAGCATCTAACTTTATTTGAACAGAACAGCCTGGAAAAACCCACACTGAGATAACTGAGAATGGGCATCAGTCCAGACTGATCTCAGTTCAGCTCAGCAGTCAGATGTCAACATCCATCTTCTTTAACAAAGGTGTGAATGTGTCCTTGGCTGAATTAGTTTATTCTGTTAGAATAGCTGTGTGTGTGTGTGTGTATCTATCTATCTATATCTATATCTATATCTATATCTATATATATATGTGTGTGTGTGTGTGTTGCTAGTGTGGGGCCCTCATTAACATTGGACACAATAACGAACTGGACATTGACCCCTCAATATTCTCATTTATTTATTATTTTTATTGAATGTTAATTGTTTCCTTTATTCACCTGGCATGTGTGTATCTGCAATGGAGGCTTAAATTGTGTGAGAGGTTAATGCTGGGTTACGATGAGTAAAGCTCATGCAGGCACTTGGGTCAGCTCAGGGGTCCTTCGGGAAGAAAGCGAGGGAAAACATTACCCTTGTTTAATTCAGTAGTTGACTAAAACAGCCTGCAGCATGCAGTTGCGTTGCTGATCCGAATGTATTCCTGTGCTTTCAGGTGGGTAAAAGTGATGAAAACGGTATAAAAGAAACAACATGGATCAAAACCATCAGTAATACAAATATGAATGTATATTGGAGTTGCGCAAGTTGAATATCATGATGTGTCGAAGGGGATATAGTGCATCACCTAGCCATGCTAGCGAACGAGAAACAGCATAGTAACCACCGGTAACCTGTGAGAATGAGTTGTGTGAATGTGCAGAATGTCGCCAGCGTGAATGAAGTTGTTAGAGTGACAGTATAAGCAGATATGTTCTTTGAATATGTATAAGAAAAGAGTTTTCATTCAGTAGTTGACTAAAACAGCCTGCAGCATGCAGTTGCGTTGCTGATCTCAATGTATTCCTGTGCTTTCAGTAAAACCGTTCTTAAACCCATGCACGCCTGGATGTCCTGTGTGTCCAAGTGTGCAACACTATCGTAACCAATTGTGCTACCTAGATGACGAAGAGGAGTCGCTCATGTCAACAACCAAATCCAGCTAGCCAATCAGCCAACCCCCTACCTCATGGAGCAGACTCTACCTCCACTCTCTCAATGACACACTATCTCTGTCAGGGCCATTAAAGAGAGGGAGGGAAGAGTGGCTTGAATGAGCATGAGCAGAGAGGGATAGCGGCAGAAACCGAGATAAAGAAAGTGAGAATGTGAGGGAAGAGAGTTGGCTGCATGAAGCTCACCTCGGATTCATGCCTCTACGTTAAGCTAATTTAAATGGCCTGCCAACTTGGCCTGACAAATTGAACCAGCTCAAAGTTGTTGGCCCCTAATTTAGTAGAAGGACAATTGCTAACGTGAGAAAAAAAAAGTTCAAGGTCCAAGAGTCTGATTAAAACTATCACTGAGTGATTGCTCCATTTCCACTACCAAGGTCAGCAGAGCATGAACAGACCACATCAATGAAACTCATTGTCCACGTTGTCGCTCTTGTTGACGGCACACAACAACCAAGCTTGTATATTACTGCTCAGGTGTAGGGTGAGGGTCTGGGACCGCCACCAGACCCGCAGATCATGATGCACAGAGCACAGGTATAACTATCAGACAGCTAAGTGTGGCTACAACAACTTTATTAATCTCCAGAGGAGAAACTGGTATGTCACCATGAACCAAGACATACACAGACACAATAAACACAATAAACATCTACACGACAGATATCACCAGGCAAGAACATTGAAGGGAAACACACAGTTAGACTGCAAACATGACAAGAAGGCCAGCAAAAGCATAGGTAAGGTAAGGTAAGGATGTTTATTGTCATTGTAAAAAACATTCAACGAAATTAAGTTGGCAACTCAGTCAGTACAGCAGTAACAGGTAAAAACATGTATACAAACATTTAAGACAGGACATTCTGATTTAAAAACAGACATTTAAAAATGAATAAAAGATAAAAATAAATAGAACATAAAACACAGGCAGCAATGGCTTAAAAGTGAAAAAGTGTTGTTTTATTGTCTATTTGTGTCCCCCCGCAGCACTGTCCAGTGTGAGCTGGGTGGTGTGGTGGGTGTGGTGGGGGTGATGGAGGAAACCGCTCTGGGGAAAAAGCTGTTCCTCAGCCTGTTAGTCCGGGTTTTAATAGTCCTGAATCTTCTTCCTGATGGCAGTGGATCAAACAGAGAGCCCCGGGTGTGTAATGTCTGTGTAGATGTTTCTGGCTTTCTTCTGGAGGCGGCTCTTTTATCTTATCGTTTTTATTTTATGTTTTCCAGCCCACAACTTACACCCTCCTCTCCCTGGTTTCCACTGTACCTGGCCAGCACCAAACAGCACACAGACACACTTAGCAGAAGCTGCAGCAGCAAGCATTGCTTTCAGGTGAGCAGACTACCCACGGCTTATGTACATCGCCATTATCAAAAAGTTGAAAAAAGTATACACCATGAGTGTCGTGGCCATTGGAGTTGACTGCCCACACTATATACAGACTTTGCTTCATTTCCTTAGGCACAGGTTGAGTAAAACAGAATTCAAGTTGAGATGGCACCTATTTCATCTTCTCAATTATTTGGGAGAAAGGTTTTCTGAAAACCCCTATACCTCAGAGTGTGATACAAACTCGGTATCAGCTGCGATGGTCCCACTCTGCTGATCAGATAGTAAGATAGCATCAGTAACGGAGTCTTCTTCTGCCTCCAGTACGTTCTACTCTGCTGCCTCATTAACTCTTTGCAAAACCATAATTCCCTTTTATTCTTTATCCTGCACAGCTTTAATCTTAAATAAAACTAGTTTATACCCACTGATCCCTATAATTTACCAACCTCTGCTAAAGTACTGTACTTTGATTACAATTGCAGAGTGTAATTGGCATGCAACTATTTAAATGGCTTGAAACACATTAGCAGATGTTCCATGTTCCACAGTGACAGCTCTGATAATCTCCTTTGCTATACTTCAGCCTTCTCAGCAACATTTAGTCCCCTAAAACCAAAATTTAAAACCCCAACTCTGCAAATTACATGTTGACTAAATTCAGTTTGTTTTAAAATTTGAAAAGATTTATATATTCTGAGGGTTTAAAATAATCAATGGCATGTTTTCCAGCAATCAAAGTTCTGAGCAGTGCGGGATAACCGAGCTGTTAATGCATGACTATATAGAGCACTGGGTAGTGAGCAAAACCCCCCTTTAAGACCAGTTAACTCACATTTAACACTTAGCCCTTAATATGGGGTAATTTATGAATATTAGTTAATGGAGCTGCAGTAGTAATTTAAGTTATGGTTCATTATGCCTTATAGAGTAGTTTAGAAATAAAATCCTGATTCTCTTGTGATTTGGGACTTAACAGAAAACTCACTTTCTAGCGTGACAGGAGATAACATCTATGAAGAGAGCACTCTGAGGGCAAACATGAAATGTGCATTATGTATGTTCTTCTTCCCACGCCGCTGTGTTTGAATCTTTAAGACACACAAAGTGTGGGCACAAACACACTAGTCAGTCTATTCAATTCAAAGCCAGAGAACATTAATTATGAAACATTAGCAGTGTGTGTAGTCTCTATAAATGGACCTGTACTTGTATAGAACTTTTCTAGTCTTCCGACCACTCAAAGCGCTTTGACACTACATGACATCATTCACCCATTCATACACTGATGGGAGGAGCTAATGTTCCACCTGCACATCAGCAGTAGCTAACATTCACACACATTCATACCCCATAGGCACAGCTACGGGAGCAACTAGGGGTTAAGTGTCTTAGCCAAGGACACATCGACATGGGCTAGTGCAGCCGGGGATCGAGCCGCTGATCCTCTGATTGAAGGACGACCCTCTGTTCCAAACTGTCTGTTTTTTTACTTCTGACTTGTGGTTTCAGTAAAAGGGAATCTCTCATTGTGGAACATGACACTGGTAACTCTATTGATGCTACATAAATACCAGTTTGAAACAAGGGTAATAAAACATCAGCAGGGACTGTATCTGACAAAGTCTCAGAAACAGTTCAGTACATAAAGTTGGCACATTTGTGTTTTTCTTTGATCAGATATTTCCAAAGTTTGTCATTGAGCCAACATGATCTCAAGTACAGGTCTACACTAGCTCTTTGGAGCAAAAACTACAACTTGTGGACTTTGAATCTGCTAATCAATACCTTTGAACCAATACAGGGGTTAGGATCCCCCAGCCCCCCAAATACGACCTCATTACCACATGACCAATACTCCGTAGATAGCTCACACCTGAGCCAACTCTGGTCACTACTGAACACAGTGAGATGCAGTCTCTATACTAACATTAATCCCAATCTCAACAATGAATTGTCATGTCTAAATCAAGCAGTTCAAGTAAAGGTCGGTAATCTTTAGCAAGAGTTTGCTGAATTTAGACATAATCCAAGTTAAAAACCCAGCGGTGTCCAATGAAAGTAGCTAGCAGCACTAGTTCCAATAGCCTTCCCTCTAAACTATGAACTCTAAATTGTATTTACCTTAAATATGCTTCCTTTGGGCAACATTATCAGGAAACATTGGACCTGGCTGTGTTTGATGCTTCTTGCCTGGTGAGCCGGCCTCCTGCCATGGCCCCTGCTTATCGCCCCCCCCCCACCCTCTCCTGAAGGTTTCTTCCCTTTTTTCTATTTCTTGGGAGTTTTTCCTGATCCGATGTGAGGTCCTGGGACAGGGATGTCGTATGTGTACAGATTGTAAAGCCCTCTGAGGATAATTTGTAATTTGTGATATTGGGCTATACAAAATAAACTGAATTGAATTAACCGTGACGTATTTTCTCTCATAAAACTGAATCAACGTAATAAAGTGTACTCCACATAGATCTAAAAGTTGTATTAACCAAACGGGACATCAGCATCTCAACATTCAATTAGAAATAACTGAGTAACAATTTAAAAGAAATTCCCCTGCTGCCCGATGACTGCTGCAATAATAGTAGAGGTAGTAGATTTATTTCACAAAATTTAGCAAAAAGAAATACCAGCAAAAGACAATTACAAAATGTTTATCAGGCTACTGGGACAGAGGGATACATGTGAAGAACAGCTATACGGAGTTAGTGAAAGTCTGCCATTCTTCTCAGGGTGATATTAGGAGTAAAATGAATAACAGTAACATGCGTCTGTATAGGATGTAGTTCAGTATCTTCCTGATTGAGCCAAGAAGCAAAGAAAATAACCCTTTTGGCAGAAGAAGTTTTTATGATTCACAAATTTAAGCATTTTATTTCATAAATCAATTTTAATAGAATCTGATGATGGTGCTGATTTACTTATTGTTAATCTACATTATTAGTAGCCCGCACCATGCAATATTATTCATATTACAGTAAAGCTGTTTCTACAACAGCCCAGCTGCTCTGTTTCCTCTCCCACCAGACAACACATTCCTCTTAGGATCCTTCTGTGGTTCCTTGTTTACAACTCCTTCAGGAGCCTCTACTGTCAATGTACAGACACAGTGAGGAAAGAAGGAAGCATATTTAGCAGAATGGAAAGCACCCCATGACTCTTGTTATGTGTCTTGTAAAGTAAGTGTATGAGTTTGGTATTTCCTTGACCTCGCCAATGGGCTTGCCTTCCCTGTGAGGCCTCACAAAGTCCATTTTGATCCACATTGAGAACAAATAGGCATCACAGATATGATATGTATTAGCTATTATAAAGTGTTCAAAAAAATAGTGAATAGTCTGGAATGAGGACCTAAAGTTATGGTAAATAGACCTGTACTTGTGTATCACTTTTCTAGTCTTCAGACCACTCCAAGCACTTTAACACTACATGTCATCATTCACCCATTCACAGCCATTCATACAGTGATGGCATCCCATGCAAGGATCCACCTGCCCATCAGGACTATCTAACATTTACACACCGTAGGCACAGCTACTGGAGCAATGTGGGAAAAAGGACCGCTCTACCACTAAGCCGCAGTCGCCCCCTGAAGAGCAGACTGTGAGGGGTTGGCTCTTTTCTACGCCTATTTCAATGTCTATCATGGCTCGCTTGTCTTTTTTATGTGGTCGTTTGGAGTGACTAAACACTTTTGCCTTTAGGTGCAGTGCTCAAAGTATTTGCAAACTGTGCATTTGTACAACTGGGTTATTAGTTTGGTGTCATCAAATTGCATCATTGCATCAAGGCTCTGATAACACCTGTAAAGATGCATTTCATCTATTTTTGGATATGATATAATGTTTGTACCAACAGAAAAATCAACAGCACAAAGCCTGCTTGGTTATATCGTGTTTTCAATGGCTGACTGAAATAAAAACAAAAGTGTGGGAACTTGTAATGTGGGAATGATTGTGAATGCCTTCTGATAATTAAATGATAAAATAAGAAAAGACAGCATTTTAAATTGTTAAGTAAAACTGTGATGTAAATGTCTGATTTTTGCAAGAGACATTAGTTTAATGCGTATTAATGCTTTAGTAAAACCACGTAAAATGAAATAGGGCCTGGATTTTAAACACACTGAGAGAAAGGATAACAATATCCTTGGTGATAAAAGTGAGCATTCTCTGTGCAGTCACGTTCAGCAGCTTTTTTTTAGCAGTTCCTCAAGGATCTGTTGAATAAGTCTGTGGTGCATTGGGTTAAGTCTGAGGAACTCTCTTCAACAGAGAGGATCCGGAGCCTGGAGGGAAAGCTTAGGGCTTGTGCTCATTTATTTTCATATTCATTTAAAAGTTTGAGAAGAAGGGAATGAAGAGGCTTGAGGGCTCATGTGGCACTTTAGGATTAAATCAAATACAGCTACTGTGTGCCGTGCCTTTAAAATATAGTGCTGAGGATTTAAAATGACAGGTCTCCTGTTTTTCAAAACTGTATCTTTGCTGCAGGAGCTTGCAAGTCCTGTCCAAGTCCTCCAGCCCACAGCGGGCTGTGTGGCATTAAAGGATGATAGCCACAGTACAAACCACGTATAGCTCCGTGGGAAAAATTGCAGGTTTAGTCTTTCGACATCTGATAGGCTGTGTAATGCATTGATGTTACAACTGGACTTCCTTGATTGAACATAATAGCCACATTGGCCCAGAGACACTGTGACAGCTGGAACCAGCCATGACAGCAACAGGCCCAGGTGAAGTTACCTGGAGCCGAGTGGCCTGCTTAATTGGACTGTGCCATACTACTTCAGCTAGAGGGGTGTCCTCAGCAGCCACTACATCTGCACCACTGAGGAGAGTCTTCTCCCCCCTTCAATTAACCATGGACTTACCGACAGCGTATATAACCTGCAGTTGGAAGATGGAGAGGGAGTGTCTCTTGTTTCATAGAGGTTAATACGTTTGTGTAGACCTTAGCGCAATTATGTTGAACTTATATATTTATTCATATTTGTCACTTTGGTTTTATTTGTATTTGTTTATTTTGCAGGGACAATCAACAGTTAGCATGAGAGGCTAATTTTCATCTGCTGTCTCCGGCCCGATTTTTTAAGGCAGACTAAAACTACAAGATTTACCATAATACCATAATGAAAACTAAGATTCATTGATAAACACACTAACGTATGGACAAAACCGATTCACATATAAGCAAAAGAAAAGTGTATCTACAGTATGAGCACATATACTGTATATCACTGAGGCACATAACATACATCAACACTGAACAAGACAAATACACATATAGGTGAAACAAGCAGACAGGACAGACGGTACATTAATGCTGCACACCTGATTGGAAACAAGCCATTCCTTAAGGCTATGTTTGAATGTTTTGTAGGTGTTTTTGGAGCCATTCCATGTCAAATTTTAAAAACCAGACATACATGAGTGAATGTAATGAGGTTCTCCCAACTCAAGATATGGTGTTTGATGAGGATATTACAGTGATGGTGAAGTGTTTTTAGAGCTTGTTTATGGAGAAGCTGGTTAAGCAGTAGGTCAGATGGGGGATAATCATTGCATTAAAATACAGTTTTGCAGCCTGCATGGTTAGACTGTTTCTTATATATCTAAAATTCATGAGGTTACATTTTAAAACCTTTGTCCCATGTTTGACCTTCTTTTTAAAGGAGAAAGAATTCCTAAATATAAAAAATCGGACACTACTTGTAGCTTTCCACCAGCAACATAAACATCTTTGACACTTTACAAGCCCTCTTTGTGAATAACATACAAACAGTCTTTTTAACATTCAGGTGAAGGCAGGAATCTGAAAGCCATTTAGTTACATTTGTCATTGTGGCTGTGAGCTTAAGTGCAGCTTGTTCTTTGTTCTTTGCGTGCACATAAATCACTGTATCATCAGCGTACATTTTAATATCAAACTCATTGCAGACACCCGGCAAATCATTAATGTATAAACTGAATAATAAATGTCCTAAAACAGAACCCTGGGGTACTCCCACATTAGATCTTAGAGTAGATGATGAAACATCACCCACTGGGTTATTCCTTCAAGGTAGGATTTCAGCAAGGCAATAGACTCTCGGGAAAAGTAAAAATTGGAAAGTTAAATCAGGACATTTTGATTAACCGTGTCAAAAGCCTTTTTGAGGTCAAGAAAAAACACTGCTACAACACCCCCTTTAGCCATCTTAAGCTTCACATTCTCGAGGAGAAAGCATTTGGCTGTTCTGGTTAAATAAAATCCCTATTTTTTCCACCTTCACTTCGCTTTCCCAGTTATATGTGTACCCTGGTCCCTCACAGACACATTTTTACAAGAGAAACTCTCAAATAGCAAGATGCTACTGCTAAGTCTGGGGTTATTTTTAGCCTGAGCCTATTTTTTTAGGCCTTGGTTCAAAAATTGCATTCCCATACTAAAATGGATTATTATTGATTATCTCTTTGGAATGATGATGCAGCTGCAGATTTAAACCTCTGCCAAATCATAGCACAAAATGTGAACAGTCTCTCTGCAAAGTTTTACTTTGTAAAAACACTTTTTTTCTGCTTCACTTTATCAGACAGTTCAGGCGAGATTTTAAAATCTGGCATTTTGGAATCATGTTTGCCATTTGAATTATTTGAACTACTACTATATATTTCACTTGTATATCACTTATGGCGTTGAATACATCCAAATACAGCAGTAACATACACAATGCCAAACCCAAATAATGCTCTGTGCCCTGAAATACCCATTGCTTTTTCGCAAAGCCAGCTGCATTGATTATGCGAGGCCATATCTCAGCAGCGGATTGGAGGATATGAGTGAAAGATACCTCCTTTGAATCCTAATTAATTGAGCTAAACCCACCAAAATGAGATTGACAGCACTGTTAGCCAACCAGAATCAGCAAGGCGCAGTCATTTACTGTCACATGGAAATTGTGACAGTAAATGAGCCAGGAATGTTGTTCTGGCCCCACGGCAGCTACAACAAGCTAACTGTTGCTTTGACTAACGCAATTTCAATTGATTTTTTCCAAAGAAGAGAGAATTCTTCGTTAAGCTGTATGTCTGTAGGTCTAACCACGTTCATCATGTCTGCAAGTTACTCAGACTGAAATTTAAAGCAAAGATATTCACCCTCTTCCAGACAGTTGGGGACAAACAAGGTAAAACTCTCATTAGCAGTTAAGTACCTTTCGTTACCCAGAATGTGCTCACCTCCTCTCTGCTCAACAAGTGATTTGGGGCGACTGTGGGTCAGTGGTTAGCATATCCGTCTTTCAATCAGTGGGTTGGCAGTTCAATCCCCGCCCTAGTCGATGTGTCCTTGAGCAAGACACTTAACCCTGCGTTGCTCCCCGTAGCTGTGTCTACGGTGTAACATGTAAAGTGTCTTTGAGTATCTTAAAAAGCGCTATATAAATTAAATGGATTATTATTAAGTGTAAAAACACAAACCATGCACACCGTAATAAGAGCAGTGTGACAAAGGAGATAATTGGCATGGGGAGAGTGTTAAAGCGATGGAGAGTGAGAGTGTGAGAAAGAGAAGTGCTGCCATAGAGAGTGCAGCTCCACCGAACTTGTTCATCATTAAAACGGTGTGTAAATGTGCGCGCGTGGTGGTGGTGGGGGGCGTATTGAAATACCATCCTGACGACTCTTTTGGAGGTGGTGCGTGTAATTGCTCCACTTTGTCTTTCTCAGAGGTTCCGGCCCTAAATTTCTTTTTAGCCCTATCAGACTGATCTTCTGCTGTTTTCTAGTTTGTCTCCTGGAGAGCAGAACAAAGGTATCTTTGTAGGAATTGTGTGTGTGTCGTCTACAGAAGGAACCGCATTTCTGAGTTGACGAGTAGGTAACATCCAGCAATCAGTCATCCCACAGCAGAGAATGAGGGAGGGAAACCAGACAATGAGACTTTCTGTCTCAGTTTGTGAGTGTGAAGCATGGCAGCCATAAACAAACCACACAGAGCTGCAGAGATACAGACAGAGCGGACAGAGAGAGAGAGCGATGGAAACCGAGAGCAGATGATAGAAAAAAGACAGATGAAGTCTAAACAACGATGGCATTCACAGACTGGGTGAGTCACACACACAACCAGAAACATAGAAGCACGAAGAGACAGAAGGATTTGCAGCTCGATGGCGGTCTGCAGCACTGCAACATCCTTCAGTCAGTCAGTTGACAACAGTGTCAATCAGTCCAGCATGTCTGCAGCTGAATCCAGAACAAAGCCAGACGGGAAATATGGAACTATTTCTTTTGAGACAAGACAACCAACACACTATAAGAATACTTCCTCCTTTGTAATAACTTGGGTAATTTGACAATTTTAGTAATTGTGATATCACTGTACTCCCCGACAGAGCCAGATACATGAGCAGTCAGGATTAGTTGCTTAACAGAACTGCCGCCAGAGGAAATGTAATGGATGGGCATCTGATTCACATGGGCAGGCCCAATGGGCAGGCCCAATCATGAACCTGGTGAAAATTACAAATGACCTCCTAATTGCATCAGATAAGGGAATCATCTCTGTACTTGTTTTGTTAGACCTTAGTGCTGCGTTCGACACCATTGATCATGACATCCTATTACAGAGTCTGGATCAGATTGGCATTTCAGGTACCGCACTAAGTTGGTTTAAATCCTATTTATCAGATCGATCTCAATTTGTATTTGTAAACGATGAAGCCTCAATGACCACCAACATTAATTACGGAGTTCCACAAGGTTCTGTGCTTGGACCAATTTTATTTACCTTATATATGCTTCCTTTGGGCAACATTATCAGGAAACACTCCATAAACTTTCATTGTTATGCAGACGATACTCAATTATATCTATCGATCAAACCAGAGGAGACCAACCAGCTCGCTAAAATTCAAGAATGTCTTAAAGACATAAAAACATGGATGACCTGCAACTTCCTGATGTTAAACTCAGACAAAACTGAAGTTATTTTACTGGGCCCTGAACACCTCAGAGATCAATTATCTGGTGATGTGGTTTCTGTAGATGGCATTGCCCTGGCATCCAACACCACCGTAAAGAATCTCGGCGTTATCTTTGATCAGGACTTGTCCTTTAACTCCCACGTGAAGCAAATCTTAAGGACTGCATTTTTGCACATCTTGTCTCAAAAAGATGCAGAAAAAAATATTCACGCGTTTGTTACTTCTAGACTAGGTTACTGCAATTCCTTATTATCAGGTTACTAACTCTGCGTCCTCCACGGAGTCGTTGTAACTTCACGTCTCATCGGGTCCATGGGACCAGGCTGTGTCTGATGCCTCCTGCTTTGGCCCTGCTGATGTGCCCCCCTCCTCTCTACCTCCTTCTGTTTCATGGATTGTGGAGGTCTGGATCATGGTCCATTCCTACTAATTATTCAGAAATGTCTGTCAAATTCATTAAATGTGTTGTAACTTCGTAACGTTGTTCATCTGTACACATGACATCTATTGCTTCTGTCCATCCAGGGAGAGGGATCCTCCTGTTGCTCTCCTGAAGGTTTCTTCCCTTTTTTCCGTGTGAAAGTTTTTTTTTCTCCTATTTTTGGGGAGTTTTTCCTGATCCGATGTGAGGTCCTGGGACAGGGATGTTGCATGTGTACAGATTGTAAAGCCCTCTGATACATATTAGAAATGTATGATATTGGGCTATACAAAATAAACTGAATTGAATTCACGCAAACCATACCTTGGCCTTCCATTAATTTGGCATTTAGGTCCTATACCCACTGCCTCACACTCACCCACCATGAGAGAATACCAGTTCAGGTCAAGTCATCAAAGCTTTGACAATCAAGAGCTAGACCTGATTAATACCTTGCTTATAGGCCATACTGTAAAATTCAGGTGCTATCTGTTTTGTTTGGTCAGCAATGTCAGTGATTTCAGATATCTATGGGTCAAATGTTAATAATGGGGAAATCAGTAAATAGACACAGAGTTCGGTTTGGGTTTATTCAGGTTCAGAGCTTCCAGGTTCATGGAATTGGGTCCGGGAAAACCTAAATCTAAATGACTACAGGCCATGTTGATCCCAATATACAGTCCTGATCCCTCACTCATACCAGAATATTGCCATACATCAGAGACTGTGATGCCAATAAAAGTAGCAATGGCAATTGACTTGTAGCATTGATAATAGATTATTTTCATTATCATCTGATATTAAAAATATGTACAGTATATTAATGTATTGGCATCTTAACAGTTTGTTGCACGTATAATAAAACCACAGTCCACTGCTTTCTATTCCACCATCTCCTTGCCCTTACATGAAGCATGGGTTCAGAAGAACTATTGGAAACAGATTATACCCTGATTATTCTGTCAGGAACATCCAACAGAAGATTTGGAGTGTTGTTGACACTGCAGACTGTGATAAGCTACACACTGATGCTCTATTTCTGTCCCCACAGCTGCATGTTCACTGAACGCCTCTGATTATTACTTTAAAAAGGACAGTCATGGAACCTTCAGAGCTTGATGTAGAGATGATGCAGTCTTCTACAGCACCACTGTTAAAGAAGCTTTACTGTAAGCACACTGAACTTAGTCATTTAGTTATGTGTTATCCTTTTAAACAGAGGTTTTCATTACAGACACCTAAATACTGTGACTGCCTTATATCTGGTAATTATAGAAGGTTATCATACATGTATACATGTATACATACTAACATATCTGCAAGGAGGCAAAATCTAAATCATTTCTTAGTTAAATATCAGTTTTAAGTCTCAAATAACAGCTGCTGGTGATTTAGGCAAAAAGAGCAAATGAAGGCAGCTAATCAACATTAGGAATGTGCAATAATGGCTAACATGGTAACATCAGTACTATGCTTATTTATACAGCACAGAGTCATTCATAATCACACAAATTCTGCTTTCAGTCTAATTGTTTCTAGTAATTTTTCCTTTTTTAGTTTTTGTGTTTCAATTTCCTAGTTCAATGATTTCATCCTGTAGCCTATTTTACATTCTGGTAGGTACGTTAGTCTCATTGGAGGTTCTGCTGCTTTGGCCTCTGGCAGTTGCTGTTCACATTGTACAAACAATAATCCCCTGGAATATTGTGCTACAGGGACATTCTGAATCTCATTAGCAAAAGGCAATGCTAACATTTCTAAGCAGAATCATGGCTGTAAAGAGTGAGTTAGCGTGTGCGTTCTTCTTGTGTTCAGATTTGACTGAATTATGACAATTTATAAAAAGAAGCTGTGCTACCTTTGCAGCAGATTATGTCAAAAAGGTGACGAGGAAATCAAATGTGACAGCAGAACTTCAGATGCTGCACATATTGTTGCTGCTCTGGACCTGTCAGGTCTGTAACTTAACCGAGACATACTGAGAAGTCTGGACTTGAGACCTGGCTCTGGTCTGAGTAGCATTATTGGCTTCTGGTATATCCAACAGTCATAGTACATTCACACACTGGCACAGCTGCACAGAACTGAAGCTGAAGCCATGCACATTCCATGAATGAATCCATCTAGAAGTGTTTTCAGTGACCTTTCAAATCAGCACAGAAATCCGAAGCCTACAATGCTGTGTGTGTGTGTGTCAGAGTGCAGAGAGACTTACTGTTCATTTACGACAAAGATGCAGTTGTCTTGGGAGGGGACGCCTGACACCGGGTGCTTACAGGTCACCTTTCTCTCATTGTGACTGCAGAAAGAGAGAGAGTAGGAGACAGGAAGGACAAAAGGGAAGAGAGTGTTTGAATCTCTGCACCAACACCAAGACAGTTCAAACACGAGTAACGGACAGAGAGCTGAAGGCTGGGAGTTGTAATTCACACAATGAAATACAATAGTGAAAACAATAGTACATCTCCATTATTAACAGTACCACATCTGCATTATTAACAGTACCACATCAGCATCATAAACAAACAACAAGAAAACTCAAAGTGAAATCATCTCTCTGTAGAGTCAGCATCACGCTACAATCACACTCCCTTACACACCTCGAGCAGAACTTCAGCATAATGTCCTGTTTGGATCTTAGTAAAAAAAGACAGTTTTAAGATGACAAGAGCCCAGGTCCTCCAAAAGAAAAGAAAGTACAAACTGAAGTTCCAAAACGTTGTGTGCAGCCGGGTCCACAGCAGACTGGAGTGTGAGAGTGACTGCAGCAGAACAACAGTGGACTGATTCCCTCTCTCCCTCTCTCTATCTGCCTCAGTGCCACTTCCTATGTCCATTTCCCTGTCCTGATTCTACCTCTTGTTATGTTCTCTCATAACTTCATTCATCTGTTTGAATTTGAGTTGTATTACACAGCATGTGTGTAACAAAACACAAATGCTGCAATTATATTAATACAATGTGTTGATCAGTTATTAATTGGCTCTAATTAAAGACTTCATATCCCATATCTCCTTTTCTTTCATCGCTCTGCATCTCGTCTCTTCCCTTGTTCTGTCTCCGTACATCTTCCATACTGTTAGTTGATCATCACTCTCACTTCTCCACTTTCCCTTCCACTGTCTCCGTTTTCGGTCTCACTTCAATGTATTGTCTCTTCCACAGCTCAAGCTGTGTGTTTGATCTTCACTAATTTTTCTCTTTTTCTCACTCTGTTTTTTGATGATTAATTTCACAAACTTGTATTTATCTCTTGTTTGTTAAGTTCCTCTTATTGCTGCTTTACGGTTTCCTTTTTTTCGAACACTTTCTTGCATTATCCCTTCGGCTGTTTCTCTCGGACCCCTTCACCTCCCTCTCACAGAACAGGAGAGTTGTGTTATCGACCTGAATGCATCGTGTGTCTGTTGCTTTCACAACATGACATCAAAATAAAATGAACGCACATTGAAATATCATGTGTTTAAGAGACTTGTGTACAAGTAAAGTGCTGATATCAAATAGTGCACCAGGAGGCCTCTGGTGGGGCAATCAACTGACAACTTCACTCATGTCAAATAAAGTAGGACCAGTTTGGAACAATTGCAATGTCATTGTGCTTGCATAATGTCGATCAAGATATTCATTTATTTATTTTTTTTATAACTGAAGTACAATATTCAGAACCCCTCCCAGCCCTGATGGTGCAGCCACACAGAGAGTTGTATTGTTAGATAGCATCCAACCCAAAACCAATGCTTTAGATGGGGTTTTACTGTTTGTGTTTGGACCTGCATGGAGAGACACATTCTGTTACTTAGCCTGAACTGACACTTTAAATAATCAGTATGGGATGGTATAGATCAACTGCTTCATTTTGTGTGTGTGCGTGTGTGTGTATGGTCACAGGTATTAACCACCACAACACCCTCAAGCACACAAAAAAATCAAACAAAAGTTTAAGCCTTCCCCCTTAAGCCAAAATGGCTATTAATAGAGCACTATTTGATTATTCTTATGTTGATAAATACCAAAAATGTATATCATAAATACTTATACCATCCACACAAAACGGTAGATTATTCTTTACCAACCCATCTGACACCTGAGTTAGAATCCTCATATTAACTCAGTGGGCTCCCTGGGGGGAAAGCATGTGTTGGTCGAAGATGGAGGCTAAGCGTGTGCACTGTTTCTATACCTACATCTGGGGACGCCAGATGTGCAGGAGCCAGAGGGAGTCATGGAGGGTGGGGTAGGGGTCTCCTCCTGGGTCTAATTGAGCCAGTCGGGCAACCTCGTAGCTGGAATAGCTCTGCTACTTCAGTCTAGGGTGACCAGACATCCAGATTTAGGCCGGACAGTCCGGATTTTCAATGCCCTGTCCGGTATTTGTCCTCCTTTTTGGAGTTGCACTGGACCGAAAGAGCCGCGCGATAAAATATTGTGCTGGAACGCAGTCTAACAAATGATTGGTCAAAAGCATTGTCAAATACATATCTGATGCTTAGGTTAGCTTCTAACCCTATATGATTGGTTAAAAACGTAAACAAGGCTCTGTGTGCTGGCTACGTCATATCTACGCTGCTGGCTACATTGACCGAAACTTAACACAAAGAAGAAAACATGCCAAAGCGTTAGACGTCGTTCAACCTAGAATGGACAAAAGAACATGGTTTTATTTCCTTTCATGGCTTCTGCTCTCTGTCGCTGGGATTTTGACATTAGCAGTCGGGGTAAAGCTGCCATTGAAAGACATGCGGGAACAGAGAAGCATAAAGGTAACTGACACAGGTGTTACGGTTTAACAGGCGACTTTCAGACGAATGCGTCTGTTGTCATAGTTACGGCAGCTGTTGAGAATAGCGAGAGAACACGTAGCGGTCCTCGTGAATGCTGTATTGTTTAATTCTACAATTCAATGTCAAACCTTCTCGTATAGTGTCGGGTCTAAACATACCGGACTAGACGTTGTAGAGTCTTTTAAGAGAAAGCGTTCACTTGAGTTGAAACGTTGCGTGTTGTTTATGGGTTGAAACAGGAATTTAGCAAATTTGAAATAAAGCTGGTCAAATAACAAAACACATAATCAACATAACATTTGGAGCCTGTATTGTGCAAACATGTGTCACGTAGAAGAACTCAATACAGTACAGTACAAAAAAAAAATATATATATATATAATCATGTTCTATTTATGGGATTCAAACTCGTATCATTGGGTGGTAAAACAAATTAAAGTCGAGGATCTTACCACTACTCAATTAGCTCTGTTTACACAATTAAATAACGTACAATACAGCCAGCAGTCGCCACGAAAGGCAGAGGGCAACCAGATCAACTTGTGACCACACTGCCGACTACCATGGAGCATGTTGACGTGAACCACAGAGCACGTTACAATATTGCTGGTTTCTCAAACAAATAGTCGAATGTTTTAATTCAAATTGTCTTTAAAGTGCTGCAAATTCATGAGGATTCATCTCAGTGGTTTTTTCCTATTCTGTTACACATACATCATGTAGCAATCACACAAAGTTGTATTGTAGAGAGAAGCACGCCAGAGTCCTATGCAATTCTTCACAGCCTCACAAAATACCGCATAGTATCCTCCTTTTTGGTATACCCTACTTCAGTCCCCTGCTTCTGGAGGAGGGCCAGGCCAGCTGACATGATCAAGAACACCATAGGTTTCCCCCCTAATAAATAGGTGGTTGCAATCTGCCATAACACAGAAAGTAAAGAAGTGATGCTGAAGCTGCTGCTACAGCAGGATTCCTGGAAGAAGACTGGAGTGAGGATGAGCAGAGAAACCAAAAGGCTGAATTCTAGTCTGTTATCTACTATGCTGTATTAGGGCCACTGTGTGAAATAAATAATAATGATCTGAGATTTGGAGAATGAAGTCATAATAGAATATGTTGCTTTGTCCTATGTGAATATTTTAGCATTTCTGTCAGTCCATAGGTTCCTGTAGTCTATTCCTCTGACTGGTAGCTCTGTGTCGTTGTCTCTGTCCCCCTCACTTAGAGACAGCTTTGTTCTGTTTGGGAGGAGGCTTCCAACTTAAATGCTGCAGGAAGCAGATGTGAGCTAAATGGACGGAGGCGGATCCATGGTGGAGCTGATGCAGCAGAGCAGACAGCTAGCAGCTAGCTACCTGGAAGAGCACCCATCTGTCACTCAAAGTGGCCATGCCCTTAATTGCCTAAACTTTAAGCCTTGATATAATTCAAACAGGTGTATAAAAGTTGTAAAAGGGGATATTAGCTAGAGACTAGAACTGGTTTTGTACCAGGCTGTAAACATGTTTATTTCTGAGTTGGTCATTTTACCATGGAGGTCTATGGAGATTTATTCGCTATTAGAGCCAGCCCAAGTGACCATTTGATGAACTGTGTTTGGCACTTCCTTGTTGGCTTTATTTGTCATCACCTGAGGTTGTTGGTTGGTTTTCTTCACATAAACTAGAGCAGGGCTTGTTGAATACATGTCTGTTTGGTCACTGCTCCTGTCAGAAACATCGGTGAAATAGTGTTTGGGTAGGCAGGCAACCTAAAAGAGCCTGTAACAGCTATACATTTATTATGATGGTTTGCCCTGGTCTAGCCCCTTGATATGCTGCTATAGGCTTATAGGCTGCTGGGGGATGTTTTAGGATACACTGAGCACCTATCTCCTCTTCTCTCTCTCCTTATGGATGAATTTACATCTCTGCTTCCTCCCCGGAGTCTTTGTGACTTCACATTCAGAGGGTCCATTGGACCTGGCGGTGTCTGATATCTCCTGCCTGGTGAGCCGGCCTCCTGTGTTGGCCCTGCTGATGCCCCCCCCCACCCCCCTCTCCTGTTTCATGGATTGTGGAGGTCTGGATCGTCCCACTACTTCATACATTTCTGTCATATTCATTGAATGTGTTGCAACTCTGTAGAACTGTTCATGCTGTACACATGACATCTATTGCTTCTGTCCATCTGGGGAGAGGGATCCTCCTCTGTTGCTTTCCTGAAGGTTTCTTCCCTTTTTTCTCTTTTTTTCTATTATTTGGGAGTTTTTCCTGATCCGATGTGAGGTCTTGGGACAGGGATGTCGTATGTGTACAAATTGTAAAGCCCTCTGAGGCAAATTTGTGATATTGAGCTATATAAAATAAACTGAATCGAATTGAAAACTCAGCTGTATACTACTTACTGTGTGCTTCTACTTCAGAAAAATCTATCCGTGAAAAACACACCCAGGTCAGAGTAACTCATGGCCTCAAACATCAGAGAGAAACACTTATGCTGCGTTCACACCAAAAGCGTTGCACAAAGATTCCATGCAAAGTCAATGCACAGACGTGAATGGATGCCAATAAAGCAAATTTTTCGCACCCTCTCCGGCGCGAATGAAGCAAATGAGCTATCTTAAGGAGCTTGTAGTACCGTATTACTACAAGGAGCTTGTAGTACCATATGGCCCCACTAAAGAGCTGCGCTCACTAAATGCGGCTACTCGTGGTTCCTAGAGTCCTAAAAAGTAGGATGGGAGCAAGAGCCTTCAGTTATCAAGCTCCTCTTTTATGGAACCAGCAGTGTCTGCCCCCCACTTTCAGTCCGGGGGGCAGACACAGTCACCACATTTAAGAGTAGACTTAAGACTTTCCTCTTTAAGGCTTATAGGCTGCTGGGGGACGTTTTAGGATACACTGAGCTCCTATCTCCTCTTCTCTCTCTACTTATGGATGAATTTACATCTCTTCATTGCACATTACTAACTCTACTTCTTCCCCGGAGTCTTTGTGCCTTCTCGCCTCATAGGGTCCATTGGCTCTGGCTGTGTCTGAAGCTGGTCCTGGGTCCTGACTCCTTGCCCTTCCTGCCTCCTGCCATGGCCCTGCTGATGCGAATATTCGCAACGCTTTTGGTGTGAACGCAGCATTAGTGGAGGTAATTTACAAACGGACATATTAGTCTCTATAGAGTAAAGCATGGATATAATGAGGAGATATTTAGCCGGCAGTTATAAGTTAGTATGGTAAAAACATACACAATTTGAGTTATAATGACATGTGCTACAATGAGTGGCACTGTTCCTGTTTAGGCCAAACGCTCGTGCTCATTGACTTCAGGGAAATCTATAACCAGGATTCAGCAGCAACAAAGGACTACAGCCAATGAGCCGCAGTCTGTCTGCTGCAGACAACATGTTGACCTGCAAAATGTGTTTATTCAACATTTATTAATATTTGAACGTGTTGCATGTCTAAATTGCAGGGCATTCAGCAAGTGTGGAGTAAATTGGATGAATGGTTCTTGAGATATGCCAAGGACAGACATACAGACCTATTCCTTGCTTTATTAGTTTAGTTTAATATCATTTAATTATTGATCACTTTGCATGACTTTTCCTCAACCCGACTTAAAGACCAACTGCGAGCAGCCCACTTTAGCATTTTAACATTTTCATGAAAAAGTCCAACTGAAATAACATTTTGTCTTCACTAGTTGTAGTAAAAAAATGGAAACATTTTGATTGTATATTGGTAATATTTATTCATCAAAATAAAAGAGTCTATAAATGCTACTTTTGTCTCTGCTGGATGGGAGCCTGTCCCTGTTTGGGTTTGATTGACAGCAGCTGGAAGGCTGCCAGATTACCCGTGTTACATCAAGAGACACAGTCAACAAAATTGCCCTGTAGCCTCCATGTCATTGGCAGACAACGTCGTTAGTGGTATTGAAAAGAAATCATCACAGCAGCATCTAACATTTGCAACTCAGTCTTCTTGCTGTTAAATGTGCTGCAACTCAGCAGATAATTATCTATCTGTCTGGTAACTGACGTTAATAGTGCACCTTTTGTGCAAATGTGTGTTTGGTCGATCGTTCAAGAAGCTAAGGTGCAGGACAAGATGTGTGCTCATGTTTGAAAATTAGATGGAAAATCTACAATAATCCTTTATTAGTGCCCCAGTGGGGGGATTTTAAATGTTGCAGCAGCAAAGGGGTTAGAGCAGAAACAGAGTGACATAACACTACTAACATCAAAGAAGTCAAGTTTTTAACCTTTTGAAAACCATGGACATTATAGTTAGACTGTGTAACACATTACAATAAACATGAGGAAATATATTGATGTTATACATCAAATTAAACAAGAGAACTTGGGCTACAATAATCAGTAAGCCATTTCCACACAACTCAAACACCAACTGAAAGAATTATTAAAATATCCTAATCATCATTTTGTCAGGAGTCAGCCCACTCAGCACGTTTTCAGAACTAGCAACCCGTAGCTCGGTGCTATCAGAATTCTAAAAAATCTTTAGAAAATCCTTCTGTACCAAAGCATCACCGAGATATGAGTCAAAGAACACAGAAACGTGAATCGCTTTAGTGCTTTACAGTCACAAATGTTGCTTATCTTTGGCTTTTTTTGTTGAAAAAAAAATATTTTTCTTCTTCTAATCAACAAAGACTGCTGTATTTGATGTGTTGAACACCATAAGTAATAAACAAGTGAAATATATGGTTTTGTACATGAGAAAATTCAAATTGCACAGATGGTGCCCAAATGTCCATTTCGCCTAATTAATCTGTAGAACCTCTCCAACTTTGTTCTGCTTTACTTTTTCCAAGTCAAACTTTGCAGAGAGACTGGTCCCATAGTGTTCTATGATCTCTGTGGTTTTTGACCTTTGCTCTGCATCCTTCCGAGAGATAATCATCCTGAAAGTGCTTTTTCTTTCAAAGGCGAACCTGACAATTCAACTTTTGCTGTCTTTCATCTTTATTTACTCTTAACCAGTAACACATATACTAATATGTACACATCTGAACAAAAGCACACATGGGTTACCTTTATTATAACACCAACATTATTCAAATATCCTTTGTGGTTGCTGAGATACACCTTTTTTAGTTTGGGTATGTTATTTCGAGCAGAAACCTAAAAAATAGGTTGTTTTCATTAAACTCATTAAAATCAACATGTCGGTCATCCACCCATATAGCATAATTCTGTACATATGCTACAGTATAAAAGCAACCTGTCCGGGACCATGTCCACTTTGAAGATGATGCCAAGAAGGCAAATCCAGCACTTTAATGGTTTATTGCAGCAAACTAGAGGCTACGTATGTATATAAGTAATCGAGAGTCAAGCATTCTTTCATTCCAACCATTCCTCTCAGAGGCCAAAGCCCTTCTTGCTTGTTGGTTGGTAGAAATTAGGCTGTTTAGGGGCAAAGGGCACCAGGTTTGTGTGGGTCATAAAATGGGAAGGAGAAAATGAAGAGACACAGTGAGGCAAGAGAGAAAATGAGAGTCAGGAGGAAAGGCCAAGACAGACAAATCAGCAAATAGATGAAATAAACAAAGAGTGCCAATTCAAAGCAGCCTCTTGGTGCGGTTCAGAAAAGTGTATTGTGACTGTGGGCAACTGTGGCTCAGTGGTGAGCAGGGTCGTCTTTCAATCAGAGAATCGGCGGTTCGATACCCGGCTCCACTAGCCCATGTCGATGTGTCCTTGGCACTTAACCCCAAATTGCTCCTGTAGCTGTGTCTACTCTGTATGGAGGAACCTGATGGGCAGGTGGATCATTGTAATAAAATGGCCGAATAATGTAATAAATAAATAATATTACATTACGTAATAACATTAAGATATCCCTCAAAGTTGTCTCTCTCATATAAAGCTACACAATAAAAAAAAGTATTTTAAACTGGCTTTATAAGTTTTAAATAATAGTTGTAAAGGCAATCGTAACAGGCAACCACTAGGGTCTCCTGCTACGCGGACTGGTGTTATTGTTGGGCCGCGGTGCATTCTGGGAGAACTACGAGGAAATTTCTCTTGAGGAAAAATGAAACGCACATTTAAAAGTGGTGCCCAAAAGCGGCATTCAAAACAGAACATTTCTGAATTAAATGCCAAACTTCCCAAAATTACAAGTCTTTTTCGACCAGCTGGTGAAGGATGCACTCATCTGCCAGAAGAGACGGGTATTGTACTGTTTGCTATAGCTAACATTACCACGTAGCTAACGTTATACTTTGACAGCTGTACTGCTCTGTCTATGTGTTGTGCTTGAAAATACATTAACCTTATTAAACCTATGCTCTCACTATACCCCCTGCGCCCATTATCGGACACGTTTCCTTATTTATCTCCACAACCACATCGTTGTTTAACTTCATTTCACGTTGTCCAACACTGCAACCCTTTTGAGAAGACAACGGCTCTGTACAAAATAATAAAAGTAACCGTTAAGTAAGAAAGGTCATTTTCCAAGCTAAAACTGATCAAAACATATCTCAGAAGCTCCATGTCACAAGAGAGGCTGTCAGGTGTGGCCATCCTTAGCATAGAGAATAAACGTCAGTTTAGATGTAAAGAGCGTGGTTAAAGACTTTGCACACAGATTTGCTAAAATCATGTGTATTCAAATTCAAACCTGTAGAAAGTAGCCTACCGGTGTATCGACTATATGTAGGCATATTTGTTATGTTGTTGTAACATATGTTCTATTTGAGCTGTTTGATAGGCCCTAGCATATGTTTTGTTTCTGTTGGAATACATGTGTTCTTTGTTTGAGCTGTTTTTTCTGATTGAATAAATTTCCCTCAAAAGAAAAGCTTGGGTCCTGTTCGTTTATCTTTGGATAATGACCGCTGGACAATACATTATCCCTTACATATGGGGGGGGGGGGGGGGGGGGGGAGGGGGGGGGGGGCCCCTCAGGGTTATTCTGCAGGGGGGCCTCATGTGTTTCCGTTACGGCACTGATGACACCCTAACATGCTGCAGTTTGTAGCCTGAACAAACACAATAATTCACCATGGTTACAAATAAAACTACAGAGAAAAAGACGGATTCACTAAACTACAACCACTTAAACTCACTAGCACCGACTAATGCACATTATATCACGGACTGGGTAGAGTCGGTGAGACACTATGGAGGGAAGAACCCCTCAGGAGAAATGTTTCTTGACCAAAAGTTGTTTAAGATTTAGGTGCAAATAAAGGGTTTAGCTGTAGAGTCGCTGTGTTTCTGCAGGATGGCGAGACCGAGCCAATGTGGTAAACAATTTAACATGAATAACATGAATACACGCTTGTGTAAGGGCGCTCCCTTCTGTAACGTGTGCCAATATGTCTTGTAAAACATTTCCTTTTCAGTTAACGTTAAGTATAATTAAATAAAAACTTCAACCAACAAAATGCTATTTAGGTATTAGTATTAGCATTTGGCCTTGATCGCCTCTCCTCCCCAAAGAAGATGTGATCAAACATTAATTATCTGTGCAGGCCAAGACCGAGGAGGGAGACTGCAGAGCGAGGAGGAGGAAGCAGAGAGAAGCAGGGAGTTAAAAGGTCATGGAGGGGATGGAGAAGCAGCTGGACGACTGGCAGACAGAGAGGGACCTCATTGGGAAGGTAAAGGAGAACATGAGAGGGAAAAGGTCGGGGAGGGGGCAGCGAGAACAAAGAAAGAAGCAGATATAAGGGGAAAACCAAGAAGGAGGGCTTGAAGGAAAGACGTGGAAGGAGGAAGAAAGGAAAGGGTGGGGGCAGGGCTATCAGTGCTGGTGGCCTTTCTGAAAGGTTAGTGGCCTGGCCAGAGAGAGACGGTGAATGGCAGCCGCTCTACAGGGAGGAGAGCAGACACACACGCACACGCACACGCACACGCACACGCACACACACACACACACACACACACAGGGCCATCTGAACACAAGGCAGCTTTTTCACATGGCATTTAAAGCAAAGCACGTTTGTCCACACTGAAGACTAATGACATTAAATGTTAGCTGACATTTACCATGGAACTAGCTAATTATTGTACTATTGTTCAAAGATGGCGCTTGTGTGTGTCTGTGTGCCGACCTGTTCTAATGTATGTGTTTGTCTTCCACCATAATAAACCTGGTGCTGCGTTTATTAAAATATCAGTTCTGCAGTAGTTAGCTTCCTTGTCCAGATGTTATTCGGTCTCGGTCACGCTCGGTCTCGCTCGGTCTCGCTCGGTCTCGGTCGGTCACGCTCGGTCTCGGTCACGCTCGGTCTCAGTCACGCTCGGTCACGCTCGGTCTCGGTCACGCTCGGTCACGCTCGGTCTCGGTCACGCTCGGTCTCGGTCACGCTCGGTCACGCTCGGTCTCGGTCACGCTCGGTCACGCTCGGTCTCGGTCTCGCTCGGTCACGCTCGGTCTCGGTCACGCTCGGTCTTGGTCTCGGTCGGTCTCGCTCGGTCACGCTCGGTCTCGGTCACGCTCGGTCTCGGTCACGCTCGGTCACGCTCGGTCTCGGTCACGCTCGGTCACGCTCGGTCTCGGTCACGCTCGGTCTCGCTCGGTCTCGCTCGGTCTCGGTCGGTCACGCTCGGTCTCGGTCACGCTCGGTCTCGGTCACGCTCGGTCACGCTCGGTCTCGGTCACGCTCGGTCACGCTCGGTCTCGGTCACGCTCGGTCACGCTCGGTCTCGGTCACGCTCGGTCACGCTCGGTCTCGGTCACGCTCGGTCTCGGTCACGCTCGGTCACGCTCGGTCTCGGTCACGCTCGGTCACGCTCGGTCTCGGTCACGCTCGGTCTCGGTCACGCTCGGTCACGCTCGGTCTCGGTCACGCTCGGTCACGCTCGGTCACGCTCGGTCTCGGTCACGCTCGGTCTCGGTCACGCTCGGTCACGCTCGGTCTCGGTCTCGCTCGGTCACGCTCGGTCTCGGTCACGCTCGGTCTTGGTCTCGGTCGGTCTCGCTCGGTCACGCTCGGTCTCGGTCGGTCTCGGTCACGCTCGAAGTACAAAGTACAGATGAGTCTAACAAAGTTCAGATGAGTCTAACAAAGTTCAGATGAGTCTAACAAACAAAGTGAAACATGATAGATGAGTCTGACAGCTGTCCCTGGCCAACAATAGCTGAAGCAGACAAGGTAGAGCTAAAACTGACAAGCTGAGTCCAATGGACTGCAGCTGAAGCTGGAAGTTGATCTTAGACTGGCAAAAACTGAATATAATGACAATAGTTTTCTGTGGAGGCTGAAATACCTAACCATCACTGCTCATATTTCATCATGTAGAAACTCCTGCTGGACTATCCGAAGAAGCTCTACCTCAGATACCAACATGGCTTGTTGAGTTAATGGGCTGTTCCACTCACACAAAGCCGTCCAGACGAGCGTGCCAACACATTCAACCAGCAACAAGCCAAAGCTCTTTTCTTACACGGAGACCCAGCAGCACAAGAAATTGCCTTTGTTGCTCAACCAGAAAGAAATTCCTCTCTCACAATATTACTCAGGGAAGAATCTTAATCAGGTTAGCTGAGAGACACGCTGTGCTGTAGGACAGGTATGTTTACCCGTGGGTTATGTCTGAGCCTGAATAAGATGCACTCATTTGAATTCATTGTCATTTTATAGACGGCATAGACACCAACACTTACAGTAAATTACACATACACAACTAGAAGGTCTTGATACAAATGTGTTTTCTTCAAAGTACTGATGCAGCTCTTTTCTAATGAACCTGAGTCTGTTTTACTTATGTGAGCCTTTTAAGATATTACCAAAAGTTCTACACATGTATCATTTACAAGCTTCTGACCTGCCAATGACTGCAGTAGAAAGTTAGCCAAGAGCTAACTGTGGTTTGTTAAATATTGTCTATGGCGCCGTACAAATAGTTAAAGCTACATTATTAAACAATTGTTCTCTTTTAGCATTATTGTTTTGACATGGTGTCCAGCAGCAGCAGTTTCCAGTGAAAAAGATCAGATAAAGCCACGGTTCACTATCTGCTCATCAGCAGACACTAGCTGGTAAACATAGTGGAGCATTTAGCAGCTCTGAGCTGGTGGAGACCAAACCAGAGCTAAAAAGTGAATATTAGACTGCCTTTTGTCAGGGGGACACAAACAACAGCAAATGGATGTTAATGATGCTTCTTGTCATCTGGATGTGTAAACAGGGCATGTAATGCTAAATCAGCAATAGCAACTTCCTAATGCGATAAGGCCTTGTTCAAGACACATATTTTAAACATAGCAGGAACAGCATACGTTTACTGGAAACCATTAAGTCCCACATTTAATGGAACGTTTGGTCTCAGATTTATGTCATATGCTAATTATATTATTTCCCGTGCACAGGTATTATCTAAAAGAAAGGGAGGCTCTCGCCCTCTTAACATAGGTCACTTTCATCTGCCATATTGGAGAGGTAATATCTGACCGATTAACTGAATTTAAATCAAATAAGTAACCAATATAACATTTTAGGAAGACAAGATTTGATTTCCAAAAGTCTTGTTGATTGGCGTGAGCAGAGCTCCACAGTGGAGTAAGAGTGTGTAAGCCCTCCAATGCTCACCAAGCACTGCTGCTGTGTGTGCTTGCTGCACTATATACGCAGGAGCTAGTTTTTGTCTCTCCTATGTTTTTCCAACTCGCACTAGGACTTATATACAGAGGAGACCAACCAGCTCGCTAAAATTCAAGAATGTCTTAAAGACATAAAAACATGGATGACCTGCAACTTCCTGATGTTAAACTCAGACAAAACTGAAGTTATTTTACTGGCCCTGAACACCTCAGAGATCAATTATCTGGTGATGTGGTTTCTGTAGATGACATTGCCCTGGCATCCAACACCACTGTAAAGAATCTCTAGTTATCTTTGACCCAGACTTGTCCTTTAACTCCACGTTAAGCAAATCTCAAGGATTACATTTTTTCATCTACATAACATTTAAAAAATCAGGCACATCTTGTCTCAAAAAGATGCAGAAAAGCTGGTTCACGCGTTTGTTACTTCCAGACTAGATTACTGCAACTCCTTATTATCAGGCTGCTCTAATAAGTCTCTTAAATCCCTCGAGTTGATCCAAAATGCTGCAGCTCGTGTACTCACAAAAACTAAGAAAAGAGATCACATTACTCCTGTATTAGCTGCGCTGCACTGGCTCCCTGTAAAATCAAGAATCACATTTAAAATTCTTCTCCTCACCTACAAAGCCTTGATTGGTGATGCACCATCATATCTTAAGGAGCTTGTAGTACCATATTGCCCCACTAGAGAGCTGGGCTCACTAAATGCGGGGCTACTTGTGGTTCCTAGAGTCCTAAAAAGTAGGATGGGAGCCAGAGCCTTCAGTTATCAAGCTCCTCTTTTATGGAACCAGCTTCCACTTTCAGTCCGGGAGGCAGACACAGTCACCTCATTTAAGAATAGACTTAAGACTTTCCTCTTTAATAGTGCTTATAGTTAGGGCTGAATCAGGTTTGCCCTGGTCCAGCCCCTTGATATGCTGCTATAGGCTTATAGGCTGCTGGGGGATGTTTTAGGATACACTGAGCACCTATCTCCTCTTCTCTCTCTCCTTATGGATGAATTTACATCTCTCCATTGCACCTTATTAACTCTGCTTCCTCCCCGGAGTCGTTGTGACTTCACGTCTCATAGGGTCCATTGGACCTGGAGGTGTCTGATGCCTGGTGAGCCGGCCTCCTGCGTTGGCCCTGCTGATGCCCCGCCCCCCCTCTCCTCTCTACCTCCTTCTGTTTCATGGATTGGAGTTCCATTCATACATTGTCATATTCATGTAATGTGTTTATGTAACTTTGTAAATGCTGTTCATTCTGTACACATGACATCTATTCATCTGTCCATCCGGGGAGAGGGATCCTCCTGTTGCTCTCCTGAAGGGTTCTTCCCTTTTTTCCCTGTCAAAGGTTATTTTTGGGGAGTTTTTCCTGATACGATGTGAGGTCAAAGGTCAGGGATGTCGTACGTGTACAGATTGTAAAACCCTCTGAGGCTAATTTGTAATTTGTGATATTGGGCTATACAAAATAAACTGAATTGAATTGAATATTGCACGAATAACAGATGAATACAGAATAAAACTTGATAAATCCATCCCATTTCTCATGCTTTCAAATGATTGCATTTGCTCCCATTGTATTCCATGTGCCACACAAAGTATATCCCTCTTATTGCTGTCACACTCCTGTATTAGCTCCCATGTTGCTATTGGTAATTGCGACAGATGGTTGATGGGATTGCGTCATGAGCCATGCGAGGATTCCACCAAAGAGACAACCCAAAGAACTACTGGAGAGATAGAAATCTGGGAGGAATAGAGGCCATCTCTCCTTATGTCCTTTTATCCTCTCCTCTATATTTCTCTCCACCTATCATCATCATCATCATCATCATCATAGTCAGCTGCAGACAGCCTCTCAGTGCATATAGAGGCCAGTGATATCATCCTCCTCCTGGCATTTAGCCAGACAAAATCCACTCATTTTGCTTTTTCACACTTGATTGTCTAACGTAACTTCCAATGTGGGCATTGTTAGACTAAAGACCATTAAAAGCCTCAAGACCTGCCATTAACTATCCATTACTGGGAGCATGTGATGGGTTGTACATGAGCACTCAGCCGCTGGATCAGTTATACATTTTGTACAAAGCACTTAAACCTGCTCATCAGTAAGTTAATGTTAAAGATGAAACCTGCAGTGTATTCACATACATGTATGGACACTACTTTCTACTTTTTTTTTAACAATAATATTTTAAAAAAGAAATGGAACTGGTAACCTCTAGTATAGCATCTAATGCATGTTTTCTAAGGTGTAAGCGTGGTTCAAAATGGTCTGCCTGGTAGAGCCTTTGTAAGAATTCGGCCAACAACTTCTCTCGTTCTGGTAGATTTATTCTCTGATCACAAGCAAAGTACAAGCTGCGATCGCGATGCCAGGGGAGTCACAACAACTCTCCCTTAGAACCAGAAGTTCAGCCTTTACATACACAGATTTGGTCACAGGTTTGTATGCATCATCCTAACTTCTAATTGGCGCTGAACTATCAAGGAAGGGGATAATTCCATCTCCTCCTCTCTTCTCACAGGACTGAGCCCTGCAAGGCCAGGCCACTTTCTAATGACACTAGAAGATAACATATGGGTGTGTTGTGAGAAGCAGACATTCCCAGACATAAATTTCACCTTCTATGTGTTATTCTGAACTTGAGTAACCTGACAAAAGCATAACATTATGACAATATATAAGAATTTATATTATCAAAGGCTGCAACTACTAATGATCCAGTGAATATGTTTTAGGATTAATTGTTTATCCATGGTATCTGTGAAATGTTAAAATGACTGGCATGTTCAGAAAACACATGCATATAGCATATATAATAAAAAACAGCTAGATTATATAAAGGCACCAGGACTTCAATTCAGTATTCAGTCTGTATTGCATAAAGAAAAAAGCGTTGTAAATATGAAATGCTTCTACCTTTCACCCGAACAGAAAAGACAGCTGTTGTGTGACTCCAATGAGCTTAAGAGCAATCACACTATTGGTTAGTGACTAAAATGAATTATTGATTGAACATAATTATCTGCCAATAGATGGATGTATTCATTGTGAAATCTAATTCATAATGAATACATCCATCTTTGAGCTCATGGGGAGAGTGGTCGTCCCGCAACCACAAGGTACCCGGTTCGATCCCCGCTCTCCCTATAGTTGCATGTTGAAGTGTCCTTGAGCAAGACACTGAACCCCCAGTTGCTTAATAACTAAGGATGTGTCAAATACAGAGAATAATTTGGAAAGAAATGGAAACTCACAGATTCTCTGGTGAAATGACAATCAATAGAAAAGTCACTTTTCAGTGTGTAAGTTAAAGAGAAAACTTGGATGGAGATCTCAAAGTCAACCTGAAAAGAAGTGTTGCTGCTAATCTCTCACTGCAGAGGAAAGCATCAGCAGCTATTCTGACGGTGTGAGAGATACAACATGAAAGCAGCAATACAATGGACGGTTTGGGTTTTACCTCCAAGTTGAGTTCTTTTTAGTAATGTCGCCATGTTCCCAGATCTCAGAAATGACCTTGGTGACCTCGGTCATTACTGATAGAAAGTACAAAAAATGAGGTCGATCAGTTATCTTGCTCATGGTCTCATTTATTTCTAGCAGTTACCTTTAAGTTGACAGTGATATATTGATGTGTAAAAGCATCCTTGACTCTTCCTGGGAGTTTAGGACAAGAGAAGCGAGATGTGATGATCTATACATTATGTACTACACATAGAGGGCACTGCTATGTGGACTTAGATGCACAAACAAACAGCGACACAAACAGGTCAGACAAAAAGACGGGATTGGAACTAACTGCACTGCATCGCTAAATTAATCCACAGTGAAAATTGAGCTTTCCACTCAATTTGCATTGAAGTCTTGTTTCAAAGAGAAAATAAGTAAGTAATAGAGACACAACAGAACCATCACACTATTAGGTCGCTGTGATGGAGAGGCTTTTCTCTAGCTGTGTTTAATTGGCAAAGCTTTTTTCTGGCATTCACAGTATCCATCAGCTCTAATGTCTCCATCCTTCACTCCCCGTCCTCATTGCCATGAGGACTATGAGGAAGCCATCCACACGGTTGATCTATCAGCTGAGCTGTGGCTATCTGATGTGACTGTCAACATCCTGCTGGTGCCAGCTGGAGACGGCAGCAAAGTCGTGGCTCTGAATAGGTAACCAGATAGATAGTGGATATGAAGGTAGGTACATCTCTTCTCCTATCAAACAGCTTCTCTACTAGATATGAAACAGACACATTTTGTCTAACAGACAAACTAATGAATACAAAATAGATGGATATTGGAATATTTTGACCGACTGATATAACGAAGTGCCCATTAGACTAAAATAAATGATCCACCTCTTTTAGATAGAAAATACATTGACTTACCCCTGATACATAAATAATAGATTTAATTGACCTAACAAAAAGAAAATAGAATTGTCTCCACCCAATGAAAATAAAAAAAATATGATGTTGCATATTTTTCCTCCATATATAAATACTTTCAGAAATGAAATGAGTGAAACCTCAAATTCATCATAAGCTACAACTGATGTGATAAAACGAGGCAATGCTCCAAGATAAACACGCATCTGGATCTGATTTAGCTTCCCATTGACTGCTTCTGTATGAACACACGCATCCAGTGAGCGGTGATGACAGGAGCTGCTGAGGAAATGGCACCGCTGAATCACCC